>NC_051231.1:12930000-13230000 GCF_015220715.1 Pygocentrus nattereri
TTATGTTGGTAAAATCTGCTCAGCATCACAAGTAAAACACACTGAGCGTGACTAGATGGCATTTACTTGTTGGATTTATTAGACTTATTTACTATGTACTACTGTATAATTAGTAAGTGAGAAGCATGTGTAACAACTTAAGCAAATGTTAAATACCTTTACTGTGCAAAACAGTTAAAAGCAGAACAGTCTACAGATAAACCTGTGGTGTTTACACTCAGCAGCTTCTCTGGCTCAAAAATGGGAGTTGAATATTATTTCATGTCCAAATTTCTGGTCGTTTGTCTCATACGTGCACCTTCTTCCCTTGTGCTACATCTCTGGGCGTCAGTTCAGTAAATATCAACGTCATTCAGACTGTCAGTATCAGTGTCTTTCAGTGTTTTTCTGGCTTGGTTAAAGCAACAGCCCACAAGACCCTGCTGCCGAGTGATACAGCTGACTGACAGAGGTGCACCATAGACGGGGCTAGTGCACGCACAGGCCTGGCTAAAGGCCAGCTGTGCTAAAGGCCAAATTGAGGCTCAAGGAGTACATCTGCTCTCTCAATAACATTAACTCACTCTGTAAGTGACCACACAGCGTCTGTTGAGTAATTATTGAAAGAAGCAGCTAAGCCGATTAGGTAAGTGGTTCCATTAGAGTGTTCTTCACACCAAAAACCACTGCCATAAGCCTCTCTTCCACTATATAAAGGTAATACCAATACAACGTCACCCATAAATGCTAGCAATTTGTGAAAAGCATACCTGAGTTAACAATGTTCTTAGCTAAAGTTTTTACAACATATAAACGGTGTCAACGACAACTAACATTTCCGTAACCTGCAGCATCACACGTGTGGTCATCAGGAATATGCTTATCACACAATCAACAGTTGGCATGAGGTTTGAATCAGGAGCCAGCTCAAGACAACATTATGGAGAGAGGTGTTGGAATTACATAGCACTAAAGGTCAAACCAGGAGCTCTGCTTGGCAGACACAAATGATTAACTGGTGCTAGAACGTGATGTCTTGTGACGCTGTTTGTCTCTGTCAGCAATGGGTGCATGTTAAAGTAAGGGCTTCTGGGTCGATGCCTGTGACTGTGGTATGATTGTGCTAAATTCTCTAATTATACAACAGTTAGTTCTGGCCACGCAAGCTGGTTGAGAGGCGTTCTAACCATGCTGATATTTTGCCATAACATCATGTTTTTTTTCACACTGTATCCCTCCACTAAGATGCCGTTGCTAAGCAACGACTTTGACAGCTGTAGGAGAGGCTCAAGCCATTTGAATGGTTTTACTTCTTACTTTGCGCACCGAAAATAGATACTTTTAAGATCACATGTGACCCACAGCCGATTTGGTTGGACTCTGATGATGAGACTACACTACATTCCCAAACTGTCATTACCACTGAGCAAGCTTTTCTGCCGGCAGCTGTAACAGAGGAACAGCTAAAAAACCTGGAATCAGCCAGAAATGAACCAAATACCATTCGCCAAATGTGCAGTCTCATCTTCAGAGTCTGTCCAAATCGGACTGAGCCATAAAACTGCCGCAATAAAAACCAAAATTCTGACGTAGCAACGAGGTGCTTGTTAAGGACCTATAATTTGGCAGAAGAAACTGCTAACATTAAAAGATATTAAATGCCCTGTTCACTGCCCACTGTATTTATTTCTTACTTTATTTATTTAAATATTGCATAAAAAAAATAGAACACTCTGTGGTTGTGTTGTCGCGTGATGATCTATAGAACTCGCCTTCAACTGCGACCAAATCACAGCCTTGAAGTTATTTCACGATAACACACTCCCTCTTGTGTGGGAGTGCATACAGTGTATCCTTTCCAGAAACTGTATTCATAATGTTTCACCTTATTGTGATGAAGTCCATAGGCCAGCACAGCTCCAGTCCCAGCCACTAGCCCTGTCAACACATATCTGAACCTTGGCCCCCTCGAGCTGTAGTAGTTGTGACCCTGATGGCTGCTGCCACTCCCCCAGCGAAGAGAGAGAAGTCCTGAACATGCAGATGCCAGGGGGATGTTGTTCTTCAGCTGCTGAGCACTGTGAGAAACATACATGCTTTATAGTAGGACAAACTGGCACTGGCTCCCACAAAAGGAATCTTTCCACAGCTTCCCACTCAATCACAGACGTTATCACAGCATTTTTATTCAATTCAAATATCCTCAGGTCTAGGACTGAATTTGCAGAGTTGCTAATATGTTGCATGTGAAGTTCATAGAAGCATCCAGGGAAGCTGATTACTCAAGATCCAAGTAACTGAGTAACAAAGCAACAACATAGAAAAATGATTAACCTTCAGATGATTTATTGTGGAACTATACCAGCTGCAAAGGTGTTCATAAAAATGAATAGTTTTAAAGCATTACAGCTTACCAGATAACAGCGTGACACACCAACATACCTGTGAGAGCTGGGAAGGAGAACACGAGTGAGTACTTGGCAGTGTCGTAAGTGCTGCATTGCACTGTCAATCTCTAAAAAGAAAAAATGAAAACAGAAGTCAAGTCACTGACTTTGGTTAGGCTGCATTCCACCAACAAATTTCAGAAGCAACCAGCTACAGTGGTGATGACCCTGCTCTGCTCAGTGCAATGATGTACTGTTCTGTCACATACAATCCACATATTTAGGGTCTCTGAAAAAACGAGTCTGACAAAGTGGTTCAGATTGCCCCAGCACAGCCTGAGAAGTTCACATGAGCTTCATATGCAGGTACTGCGCCAACACCTCAAAGAGATGCGCTTTCCAGTGAGCACGCAGAGCGAGACATAGGTACCGAAAAAGAAGTGTGACTTTTTTGTGGTCCTTGATAACTGTGGACTATTCATGAAATCAATTCCACTACACTGCAAGTTCTGTGCAGGTAGATTTCTCGTTCATCAAGGTACAAACAATGTAAATGTTCCCTCAAAGGTACAATAGTGGTTTTAAGGTCTAATTCTGTACCTTAAATACGTTTTTCCCAGTGAACAGTACACCTTTTAACATCCTAATCTTTTAAAACTTAAAACAATAAAATAAAAAGTCTGGAGACGAGATGGGTGTGTGGAGTCACTATTACTTAGAAAATGTAATTTCAGTGGATTATGGTACAGTTATGTTCCCTGACTAAAGATTAAGATTAAGTGACCCTTATTAGTCCCACAACGGGGAAATTTCACCTCCGCATTTAACCCATCTGTGAAGTGAAACACCACATACACACTAGTGAGCACACACACACTAGGGGGCAGTGAGCACACTTGCCCAGAGCGGTGGGCAGCCCAATCCGCAGCGCCCGGGGAGCAGTTGGGGGTTAGGTGTCTTGCTCAAGGACACCTCAGTCGTGTGCTGTCGGCTCTGGGGATCGAACCGGCGACCTTCCGGTCACGAGGCTGGATCCCTAACCTCCAGCCCACGACTGCCCACAAGGTACTGAGATGGAGCCCTGAGGGTCCCACAGTTTAGTACCTTTATTTCTGAGAGTGTACAATAATAGTAATAATACTAAATCGATAATAATACAAAAAATCGATTCTTAGATGCATCGTGATGCGGATGCGAACGATTCTGAATCGATTCAGAAATGTCAAAAATCAATTTTCTAAATTTTATTTATAACGTAATGCTGACGGAATGTAAAAAAAGGAGGAATTTGGAAGTGGGTAAGTGCAGCGCCCCGACAGTGTGTGGCGGCGCATAACAAAAACAACTAGATGAGCGAGAAATCTGAACGGCACACTGCATTAAAGCCAGGTTCAACCAGGAGTCACAACAAATGTTAACAAGAGCCATTTTGTCCTTTCAGCAAAAATCAAACCATCTTAGGAGCCGCAACATTTAATGCCCAGTATGTCTCAGTGTGTGCTGATGTGCTACTACAGGCTAAAAACTATGAATGACAACACAGACTTAAGTTACTTTGCTCTGCTTTAAGCTTTAGCTCAGCTATAGCCGCTTTCCTCCCGTCTCCGCCAGAAGACTTTTCCTCAGAAGTAGAGCAGCTTATTGTAAAATGTCTCTCATCGTTCGGCAGTTTTACGAGGCTGAAGTCGCTTCTTGTTCGAATTTTTCTGTTCCACCTTAAATTCTGACTGAGGCACCGAATGTAAATGCGGCACCATTTAAGGTTGAATGGGAAAATTCGAAAGAGAAACAACTTCTGCTTCACATCTTTTTAGTGTTTGACAGTCTCTCGTTGCAGATTTAACGTTCCAGGAAACCAACTAAGGTGCTTATAAATGCGAATAAGCCTTTTTGTAGCTACTAGCCAGGAGAGACTGTGTTGCTAAGTGACCTGCAGTCTTGTTGAGAAACGGCTTTCGCGCTGTGTTGCTCACGACCCGTCTCAGATATTTTACTGACACAGAGACCCCTGACTCTCTACAACACGAAGAAATCCGGAGTTCTAAAATCACTAAAGAAAACGGGCAGGACGGCTGTAACACGTCCTGCGTGGACGTCCATTATCACTGGATCTTATTTCACAGTAACAGCGCATTTTATCTCAGATGAGTGGCAGCAGCGTCTCATGAGCTCCAAACAAAAGCAGTGAATGAGAGACTAGCAGTTCACTAACCACATCACTTCCATTTGTTTTATCAATAAAAGATATTGGAAGTAAATTCATTATAGATCATTACAAATACTTTGCTTTAAAAGTACCAAGTCATCACAGTGAGAAAAAAAAAAAAAAAAAAGAGATCCTGTATAGAAAAAAAGATGCATCGATAATCGTTTTATAATTGCATCGCAGCCCTCTGAATCTTAATCGAATTGTGAGGTGGCAAGAGATTCCCACCCCTCATACTAAACCTACAACATGATTTTTATTCAATATTTCACATAATGCACTGACTTACAATAATATTATTATTAATGAGAAGTTCAATTTATTTGGTGTCTTTCTCGTTACAAAGGTAGGCTTAAACAAAGCCATCAGTGGGCAGAACAATGAAAGTGCTGAGAAAAAAATTCAGGACTTAAGCTTTAATGGAGGAAAGTGATTGACAATCACAAAGAGATCATGGTAATGTGTTACATAGTTTGGGGGCCATGATGACAAAAGATCTGCCTCCAATAGTGACCAGTCTAACTTTTGGGCCAGCTACACAACCTGTGTCAGAAAATAATCCAGCTAAACAGGCCTAACTACGCTCACTGTGGAATAAAACATGTAGCCAGTGCTCTTTTAGCAATGAAGACATCCACAATATGCTCAGAAAACCATATTGTGGCAGTATTGAGCACAACAAAAATAAAATACCTTCATACTGCCCATCCCTACCCACTGCTGAGTGCAGACTGGGCAGGACAGAATTGTGGAAAAGATCCATATCATTCTTTTCCTAAGTTCTCCTTGTCAGAAGGATATTGATTCTGATGTGTACAGTTGGCAACAGTAGCACCAACTGCCATAAAGGAATGAATTTTTATGTGTTAAAACACTTTTATGTGTAAATTTAAGGAAAATACTATAAATGACACTTAAACATTCAATGAAACATAAGTACATAATACACATTCTGCATAAATCCACTGATTACTATCAATATCTATTATATATTTAAGTATTATTTTATCCTCCTCCGTTTTCTCTCAGAACGGGCAGTTCTCCAACCTACCAGCTCTGTTTATAATGATTAGCAATGGAAGCTATATCATATATTCTTAGTAACATACTCCCCTCACATGTCTACTGCTTGAGTATTTAACAGCCATTTCCCAAAAGAGGTTTTTCCAAATAATGTGAGAGATTTAATTAACATGTAATATGTTCTATATATCTCTGGAACTTCAGTTCAGTTCATATCTACAGTGACATGCTTTAAATGTCTTCACCCAGTCACAGTAAAACTATGACTTCCAAAATAAAGAATATATCACCTGAAAATTACAAATATATCTCTGAATAAATATCACAGAAAGCGAATACACACTGCTGCTAGTTTGGCACTAGCATAACAAACCAGGGTGCTAACTAAATATGGGCTCTACTCTAATTAAAAACCCACTTACAGTGGAACGTGTGCGGCTTTTTCATTAAACATTGTGTTTGTAATTATATGACTGGTTCTCATTGTAAAGGAAATGTAAAAAGAAAAATAAATAAACACTTTAATCATAACTAAAGGGTTATCGATGGGCGGCACAATGGCGTGGTGGGTAGCGCTGACGCCTCACAACAAGGAGGGCCTAGGTTCGATTCCTCGGCCGGGTGATCAGGGTCCTCTCTGTGTGGAGTTTGCATGTTCTCCCCGTGTCTGCGTGGGTTTCCTCTGGGTTCTCTGGTTTCCTCCCACAGTCCAAAGACATGCAGTCAGGCCAATTGGACGTGCTAAATTGCCCCTAGGTGTGAGTGATGGACTGCGACCTGTCCAGGGTGTATCCTGCCTTCTGCCCCAAGACTGCTGGGATAGGCTCCAGCACCCTGACGGGCCGCGACCCTGACGGAGAAGCGGCTTAGAAAATGGATGGATGGATGGATGGATGGATGGGTTAAAACTCATTCAGAGCGGTTTAGTAAAAAAATGCTCTGTTCTAGAGAAACTGACAGAACCAGAATAGTTCACCATTGTGGTGATAGGAACCAGACATTCACTGCTAAAGGCCCCCCTTACATAAAGTTGTTACATGGTTATATATGTGCTCATGTCTGACACATTGTTTTATGAAAGCCCTGACAGAATAAGGATAGTGGGTCCACTGGCATTTTGCTCTGCGTTTTCTGGGTGGCCCACTGGTGTTTAAGCAGAGTATTAGACAAAATTCCACTTATCATTGCTCATTTTCCACTCACAGCCCACTTTACTTGAATTTATTTTCTTTAGTTACACTTTGTGATTTAGCTTAGAAAATCATTTTTAACCTGCAGAGCGGGTGTTTTTCACAAAGTCATTTTATTTTAGGTTAGTAATTATTTTTTTCTCTCTCAGTTATTTGTAATATTTGTTAATTTTCTAAAACAAAAGCCTCTGTGCATTTGAAATTAGTCTGAGAAGATTACAACTGGACAGAGCTTGTATGCAGGACAATAATCTGGGTGGTTCAAGGGTGGACCAGAAGTGGCAAACAGTCAGCTGGATGCCAACCTTATCAAACCAGCAGCCTGATATATGCTCTGGGAGTGTTGTGATAAAGTTTGTGCAAAATGTATTTTAATCCATTCATGGTGGAGGGATACATGCAGGGTGATGTGAGGCAAAAGATTTATCACTATTTCACATCATCAACATTCCATACAAAAACTCAGAAGCCACGTGTAGGTTCAGTGATGGTTTTGGATTATAAATAAAATGGCTTTATTTCTTCTGTAGTTATGGTGACCCCTGGTTCCTATCACCATCACTGTAAAGAAATCTGAGACATTTCACACCAAACCACTCTGAAATACTCTATTTACATCACAACCACTGAACTGTTCAGAAACTTTAAAACAATGGTGGAATTCCCCTTTAACTCCCTAGGCTTAATGTTTCATGACTTTTTTCTGTGTTCATGGGAATCATGATCATCGTGTGCCTTTTTCTTAAGAAATCCTAAGATCCTGAGGCAGATTAAACACACAGGAAGATGAACAGGCTTCCAGAGGAATAGAAGAATTATCCACACTTCTTACCAACAACGCAGAAAATGTCACGTGAGCTACAGTGTACAGAAATGCCCATAAACCCAATTGAACTGCAGTGCAGTTGAACCCATTCAAACCCCTTTCAAAAAGAGCTGCCACACAAAATTATACAGCACAAAAGTGTGCCTTATCGCTGTCAACATGTGGACCACTCTGCTGCTGCCCATAACCCCTCCCCTGAATAGTTTCAGCCCTGGTGGGCCAATCCTGTTGTGGCTCTGGGAGGTAGGGTTGCTTACAAAATCACCATGAGTCTCGGCACACTGAAAGTGGGCTGTGAGCCCACTCGGCTGAGAAAAACAGCATCTCAGCTTCCAGAACCATCCGACCAGACAAATCAAAATGAAGTACATGATTACATAAAGGCGTAAAGAGCAATGAAAACTTGTGGCTTTTCTAAGAGAAAAAGGGTCAAACTCATTTTATGACGAAGCTTCATAAGCACTTTGTGCCCAGGGTGATAAATAAGTCTGACTCTCTCAGAACAGATTATTAAAAACAACACACTGTGTCCTGGAGCACAAATTTAACCTAAGAACAACACATTTTGGGCGACATTTTAAAGAAACTACCTGAAAAAGATAAAAAATATGACAAAAATGTGTTCAAAAACAAACAAGGCAAAAAGCAATGAGCATAGAAATCCATAAATAAATCAGTAGATTCTGTTTTCCTACCTCTACTCTTTCGTAAACACCGATTCCAAGAGATGTTTTTCACGGAAATGTCATTTCTCACTTTACTTCCATTCCATTACCATTCCTACAAAAGCTGTAAGTGCAGAGCACAACACTGTGTTCCAGGACAGAATGACTAGTCCCGGGGTGAGCTGACCATACTTGGTGAGCTGTTGCTCAACGCAAAAAGGTTTTGAACCAATAGCATTTGCTCCAGGAGTACAACACCAGCTGAATTAGCCTATGTCAACAGAGGGAGTTCAAACATCTCTTTTTGCAAAAGAGGAAGCATGTGTGTCAGTGTCACCTGGCTGCCAGGGCTTAAAAGTATGCACTCGTCTAGTTTAGTCTGGCTTAGTTTATTATAGTTCTTTTGCCAGGGACCAAGCAGAAAATACATTAATCTCAAAAGGGAAGAGATGCATTACATTTAATTTCCATCTGCATGTGACTAATACTAAAAACACAAAATATAATATAAAATAAAGTGAGCAGTATGACAATATTTCATCATTACTGAGAAAAACTATGACAAAATCTGCTTTTATGAGCACATCCTGGATATCATCAGTGCTTAAAGAACAAGGGCAGCGCAGCCTGTAAAACAGTTTGTAAAAATCACTGCGGTTGAAGGTTATTCATCATTAGAATTACTAGTAGTAACAGTAGCATCATTATGAGTATTATGATTATAGTATTTTTATGTGACACTACAGTTTCTACAGAAGAAACTAAATATGAATCAGTATTATGATGATCCTGTTGCCAGATTGCCCACCCCAACACAAAATGAGATAAACAAAACACAACAAAACTCCCAATATAAATTTTATATACACCCCAAACCAAGCCGAATGTATTCCAGCCCCTCACCAAGCATAGTCCATACAATTTACACAACTGATATGAACAGCACAAATAACTCATTGCAAACACGGCTGTTTTTGTTGTTGTTTCACAAGACAAAAGTCTTAAAAGTCCACACGAGGTTTTAAAATCAGTAGTCACTGTTTAACAGCTCTGAATAAAAAAAGGAACAACCTGCAACGTTTCAAAGAAATATATCTGTTTTTTTCTCTGACAGGCCAGTACAAGCATTCGACCGGTTCAGTCTCAATATTTGGTTTAGCTGCACACTTGGTTCTTCAAGGGTTCCTCAGTAAAGGCAATTGGTTTATTTAGAAGCATGACTTCTATATAGAACCATTGGCATGCTTAAAAGGGTCTTTGCATGGTGAAATGGATCCTAAGATAGTGTTGTTTAAGGTTCTGTCCCAAACCTTTTTTGAAAATGATTCTAGATAGATAGATAGATAGATAGATAGATAGATAGATAAGGCTTTATTGTCATTCGCATCCCATGTGGTACATGAGGTGGGCGAAACATTGTACTCACGGTCCAGCTAACTCCCAAAAGTAACAAATAAATAAAAGGTGCAAATAACAGCAGCAAAAATAGCACAAAAAAGGTGACACTGTCGCATTAGCAGAACCCTTTTTGGGTGCTAAACAGAACCATTTTCAAAAGGTTCTATAAAGAACCATATACAGCTTCTTCAAAATGGTTCTATACTGCAGCAGAAAGGGTTATGCTATTATTACAAGCCTGACATTGTAACAGTAACAGAAATGGTTCGACACAGAACCAGTCAACACACTCTCCGTCAGTCTGAAGCTGTTCACATGCAAAGAAACATTTAAACATGAAGTGGTTCTTTATACAACTCACGAGCCACTGCCTTTACTGAAAAAGCCTCGAAGGACCATCTTTTTAAGTGCGTAAGCCGCAGTATGGCAGTCAGAGAGGAGCCGGTGGAGAGACAACGATGAAAACAGAGCCGACATGGCAGCGTCATGAGGTTTAACACGAGAGAGAGAGAGAGAGAGAGAGAGAGAGAGAGAGAGAGAGAGAGAGAGAGAGAGAGAGAGAGAGAGAGAGAGAGAGAGAGAGAGAGAGAGAGAGAGAGAGAGAGAGAGAATGAGGTTTAACGAGAGAGAGAGAGAGAATGAGGTTTAACAAGAGAGAGAATGCGGTTTAACGAAAGAGAAAGAGAGAGAGAGAGAGAGAACGCGGTTTAACGAGAGAGAGTGTGTGTGTGTGCGTGAGAGAGAGGGAGAGAGAGAGAGAGAGTGAGAGAGAGATTTAACGAGAGAGAGTGTGTGAGAGAGAGGAGAGAGAGAGAGAGAGAGAGAGAGAGAAGAATGCGTGCTGGTGTGAACCAGCAGCGCTTTGACTCTACCCCGCTAAACTAAACCGGCTTCTCCGTCACGCAGAGCACCGCGTTAAATCGCACCGTAAGCGGTATCGTTACTCACTCCGCGCCGTAGATGCAGTCCGGGCTCCGCTGAGCTGCACGCGGCTTCACTCTCCACACTGACTGACTGAACCGGCGAGCCGTTCTGACGTCAGCGTCATATTTTTTTTTTTGGGGTTTCTATGACAACGGTGACACCGCCTAATATGTCCAAGTCATGTAAACAAACCAATAATAAAATTTAAAAAAAAAGTTTTTCCTTATCAAAGTTTATTTGCTGAAATTAGGCTGTTTAAGAGAAGAAATAATACATAAAATGCGGCTTGTGGAAAAGTTGTCACACTTTAACTTGGATTTTATGTTTTATTTTTTCTCTACATTTTCCCCACTATGTTAAACAGACATTGTGCGCGAAAATTTGTAGGAAAAACGCCATATTTACGCAGGTATTTCTCTCACGCCATCTATACATATATGAATGTTTTACATCATATATTGTTAAATATATATTTACGTACATGTCTTACACAAATGATTGTATATGCTGAAGTATGGATGAAATAACTATGTCCCATGTTTGAAAATGACCAGTTTCAAGTAAGTTGGCATATATGGCAGATCTATATCCATCTAACATCAATACCTGACCTCACTAATGTCCAATCAAATCCTCACAGCGATGTTCCAACATTTAGTGTAAAACATTTCCAGAAGAGTAGAGGCTGTTACTGCAGCACAGTCTACCTATTAAATCACTATTAATACCCTTAATTTCAGAAGAAACACTGGTGTCTACAAACTTTTGGGCACAGCCAACGTCTGATAAGTCAGATTTATTATACACTAAAAGGTTTTATGGCCTCCAATAAATGGCCATTTGCTTATGATAAGATGGAACTGCTACTAGACACTGGGCACCACCTCTAAACACATTTTAACTGATGAAACACTGAAATCTTCTGATTGTTTCATGAAAAAAGAACATTAAGTTACTTTTTAAGTCTTAATTTATTTTGAGAAATATATAGTTTATGTATTTAGATTTGAAAGCTCATCCAGTTCAAACAACATACATTCTTAAAAATATAATTCTTCAACGGTCCTTTAGCAAAGATAAAGGTTCTATTTAGAACCATGACTTCTAAATAGAATTAACCTGGTTAAAATGGTTCTCTGCATGGTGAAATGATTCTTCAAATTAATGGAAAATGTGTTGTATGGTTCTATATTGCAACAGAAGAACCCTTTTTGGTGCTATGATATCAAGCTTGTAGCAAGAAAGAACTCTTTTTGGTGCTACATAGAACCATTTTCAAAAAGGTTCTATGTTTTCTCATGCAAAGAACCATTTAAACATGACAGTCCTATATAGATCCATTTCCATTACTAAAGAATCATTGACGTATTAATATTCAATTAATTGTTTTGCATCAATTTAGCAAACATTTAAACAACAGTTATAGTTAAACCTGCCAGTGGGGTCCAGTCTAGCATTAGCACTTCACCACTTTCTTCTGAAATTTTCATAAACCGTAAATGTTGGAATCAAAGTTTCTGCTGTTGTTTGTAGGGGGGATGGTAGACAGGGGTAGCACTTTATTTGGATAGTCCACTTTAGATGCTTTGTAGATACCTAATCTACTTTCAAGTTACATTTAAATAAATATTTACTAAATAAACCATAATTTTCTTTAACTCTAAACCTGGCCTTAATCCTAACCCTAACATTTACCTCAACCCACACCCTGACCCTAATCCTAACCCCACCACTGTTTAGAGTCAACCGCATTTCAACAGATAGTTTGTTAACAACTGGAAAATCTGTAGATAATCTATAGGGGACTGTAGTGGACTATCCAAATAAAGTGAGACTGTTACGTGCATTAAGAAACAATCTTTCTTAAACACTTTTAAAATGATTAAGCTCAATCAATTGGAAATAGGTAAACAAAACCATTCAGAGTGGGTTGGTGTGAAATGTTATTTTCCAAATAAACTTACCAAATTAAAACTGCCTCAAACATTCCCTCACAGAAAGTTATTACCTGAAATGCTGCTGTTATGAATACACTGCCTGATGCCTGAGGCACTGTTTTACAATAGACTTGAGATCAAATTTTAGCCTAAACCATATATATTTAATCCATCCATGACAAAGTCGTACAGGCAAAATAGTCCCCAAAGAAAACATTGTTTTTCAGATTTTCCACTATTTTACCGTCATCATCGGTCCATATATAACGCAGAAGACGAGTACGTTCTCCGGGGGTTTTGGACAGTAAATGTCTATATTTGTGTTGTAGTCATGGTGACCCCTGGTTCCCATCACCTCACCTGTGAAGGAATCTGAACCATTTCACACCAAACCACTCTGAATCACTCTGTTTACATCTCAATGACTGAATTATGCATTTAGAAAAATTGGTGGAAATCCCCTTCAGCAATATTTTGTGAGCTTTATACATAATGGTCTCCCTCCATTTTACGATGATTGCTACTAAATGTGATTTTTACTTGATGTTTTAGATCTGACCCAAAACAGAAAAACAGAGACATATAAGGATTCAAATAAGATTAAAAGAAGATTAAGGGCCAGTGACCCGCAAAGGCATTAAGCCGAATCTTGGATTACACAGACCTGTAAACAGAGATCCTCCACTGAAGGAGGAAATTAGCCCTGCACTAGGCTTAACCCCTTTCCAGAAAAAAAAAATACAATTTGAAGGAATCTGAAAGTATTTCTTTACTTACAGCACTGGGGTCTATGGGAGACCAAAGTTTGTGAGCACATATCTAGTCTGAGTGAAACAGGTGAGTTAAGATGATGTCAAAAGCCCATTTGTAAGTATACTGATCTAGCATAAGGCCTCTTCACTCCAGGTAATCCTATTCAGTGCCCATATAAAAAGCAATAACTGATCCCAGATCAGTATTTGTATTCGGAGAAGTCCCTAGGCCCTAATATTAACACAACATTGAGCCTCATTCACCAATATCCTCCTAAGGTTGATCCTAAACCTATTCTTGAGAAAGGTCCAAGATTAATGATGTGTTCTTAAACTGCAGAGCTGTTCTCACCTTTGTGCTCTTCAGTGTATGTAGATTCTGTTCTTACGTAAGAACAAATCCCAGATAACATTGGCGAACGTCAGAATCTTCGCAAAAACTGCGCAAGTGGGTTTTACAAAGAAATATCTTCTTAAGAATGGTTGGTGAATGAGGCCCAATAGAGCGACAGTTCTTAGAAAATTCAAATTTTCTGCCTCACCAAATGTAGTTGACCAGCCAAAAATGTTTGGTGCTCTAAATCTGCTTGATTATTATTGCAGTGGGGCTACAGGGCTAACCCAGCTAACAAGTAATAGAAGCAACCCACCAATTACCATCATGCAACACATTCATTTTAAAATAGAAAAATGGGATGTCGCATAGCTACAGACTGTAGGACACATATTCAAGAGTGAACTCCATTAATTCAGTTGTTAAAAACTCATTGAGTGGTTTGATATGAAATGGTTCAGACTTCTTTACAGTGGTGATGATAGGAACCAGGGGTCACTACGAGCACAACACAAATACAGACAGTTTTTACATGATGTTGATGATGGTAAAATAGTGGATAATCAGAAAAAAACATTTTCAATGGTAAGTATTTTGCCTTATAACACCCTGCACATACCTCTCTGCCATGAATGCACTTTAAATAATCCGTTTTAGATTTAGATAATTTAAATTTAGATAGCAAAACTAGGATAAAACAATGTCAAAGACATCAGACAGTGTATTCATAAATATTTCATGCGATAACTTTCTGTGAGGGAGCTTTTAGAGGTGGATGTCTTGCTCCAATCACCACCACTGCGAACAATTCTGACTCTAGAACAAAGCATTTCACACCAAACCACTCTGAACGAACTTTGTTCACATCTTAATGATTTGGTTCAACAGAATTTTTCTTTAGAATTCCCTTTTAAACCTGAATTTTGCCCATATATCTGTCAATTTATATAGACAGAGTAGCTTACGGGCTTTTCGACATTGATACACTACTTTTGAGCACAGTGCCATGTTAACTGTTAGCTACAGGGTTGAAAGAAGCAAACTTCAGACACCAAATACGTCTTCTTCGCTGGTCAAGTACTTAAAATCACATTTCAGAGTTATCTATGCATAACACTAATTTCTTTATTATACTACATATACAGTATATATGCACTTCCATTTTATTCAAAATTTTCATTTGAATAAAATGGAATCCAGTTCCTAAACATTGCTTTGAAACTTTTTTTGGATACGTTTTCTTTTAGTACTGTGTTTGATTTGGTGTCTCCAAGTCGTTCTGAAGTTGTTGTGTATGCAGTGGTATACCTTCTATCCTGACGTTTTATCAGTGTCTGTTATCTGCCTTTAACAACATTATTCTCATGCTCCTTTATAAATAAATAAAAAAAACAGAGTCTAAAGATTTTTTGTTAGCATCTGTAAAAGTATTCTGCACTTATTCAAAAGGACAACACAGTTATTTCAAAATAAAACAATGAAAATGATCAGTTACAGTTCCAAACTAATTCATTTACCATAAGCCAGGACAAGGTTCTGCAATATGTGCATCTCCAGGAATAGTTTCAGTTTGCTGTACATGAACTCACGCAGCAGCGGGTCTTTCGCACAAGCCCACCTGCTCAAATGGCTCTGAAGGGGCTTCTCATTGCGTAAGAAGCTTTCAGTCTGTAATTGGATTAAACCCTCTACTAAGCACTCAAAGGCCCTCTTGAGTTCCTGTTAGAACTGGTCTCTTTGTGTTCAGATTTATCTACAGCACAATCTACTGGACCAGCATCCACTCCTCTGCCTAGATATGCAGTGCATGGGTCCTGAGCTGACTGCTCATTGATTGCTGCGGTCCTTCAGCTTATTGCTTCACCACAGTGAGCAAATACAGTCGCAGTCGTTATATTGTGCAGTTCACTGCTGGTTCATCTTGGCCGTCTCTGCTTTGATAAGAGAAATCAGCTCCTGGTTGATAAGGAACACAAAACGGAGACCTGCAATCTAGACAAAAGAGAGATAAAGTCAACATTGATTTCTTTTCTTGAGCTGTATAGCAGTAATTGTAGAAAAGGCTAATCATTAATTCTAGAAAACAGGATAAAGTAGTCACCATTATTCTCTGATTTTTACACAAAATGTAAACAATTTATGTTTATTCCAATTGCAGTCAATTGATCAAGACAGTTTCTGAAGTTTGCTTCTTTACTGTGCAATGGATGTGATTTTCACAAAATGAACACCACATGCAATTTGAGCAGAGACAGCCAAACTTTTACATGCGAATATATAGTCATTATTAAAAAGAACGGATTAAGGCCACTTTTTTGCCTGCAGTGTGAACACAGCCTATTTAATCCAACAAAACCCAATCTGAGGCAGAAGTGTTATCATTTATGCATTTAGTTAGCTTTATTTCTTAGCTCCAGGGCAAAACTAAAGAAGTAAACATCAGAAACCACATCTTGATCAACTACATTCGCGAAAAGGGAGAAACTCATCGTCAAACTCTTCTGACCTCCAACACAGAGTTGTTGTTTAGCTTCCACTTGTTGCCAGACAGGACAGGTCTGCCGTCTATGTAGATCGGTCTTCGACCTTCATTTGCAATGAAGAAATCACCATTGTTTTTGAGCTTGATGACCCCTGTGGTCAAAATAAGAAAAGGAGCACAGATGAAACATGTCCAGCATTTTGAAGAAAATTTAGAACAATCCTCAAAAAGCCAAAGCTGTTCTCTATACACAGGAGCTGGACAAGAGTTGACATCAACTTAATTTCACCAAACTTGGCAGAAATTAGGCAAAAAATGTTTGTTAAATCTTGAAGAAGAAAATCCTTACTGTCTCCACACATGAGAAAAATAATGCATTGCACTGTAGAGCCCTTTATTTAAAACAAACAAGCAAACAAATAAATAAATACCCTGTTGTCTGGAAATTTTCCATGCCGGTCCCTCTAATGACAGATCCACATCTATCTGTTTGTCCTTGGTTGCACGGCCAAGAGTGATCTTAGAGGAGGTAGACAAACCGTTATTTTAAATGGGGACAGAATCAATTATTAGAAATTATTACAATTATTACAAATAATAAGTTAAAAACAAAACAGTAATACAGTATTTACATGAATATAAATCTGAATAATATAAATGCATTAATAATAAAAAAAAAAAATTAGAGCAATAAATAATATTCTGATGTAAAAAAAAAAAAAAAAAACATTTATCAAAAGAGCTTAACTCACCTCTCTAGACCTCATTAGGTATCGGACCATGCGCCCTCTTAATGCTGCCAAAGTTTGGTTATCAAAGTCTGGGGAGTTCATACCTACGAACACATTACAAAACCATAAAATTCTTGGTATGAAATCTTCCCAATTAATAATATATAGTAATAATATTGCATACATGCGTAAATAATTAAAGAAACAAAGAAATTAGCAGATCATACAATGAGACCATTTATATGTATACTAGTTAGTATGCATCCCCAATAATATCTTAATCATTTGGGTTTTGGCAGATAAATGTTAAAAATAAATATCAGAATCAGACAGATTTTTTTTAGACTTCAGCAATATTTCAAACCGATATTGGATCATATATTTATTGCATTCTAGAAAAGTGGGTTTAGGTGGCTACCATGTTAAAATCTGTAAAGTTTCATTTTACTGCATTTATAAACCTACAGAAATAACTGTTGCATTTCTCTGTAGAACTAATCCAGATAAACTGAGCTAAACTCAGTATCTGATCCAGCAAATAAGTAAAACATAAATAAGCGTTATTTGTTTTTTTAGACACATACACAAGATTTTAATCATTTTATACACTGCATGTGCACTGTTAATTGGGCATTTTTCACATTCCTGGAAGCAGTAAACACTACATACTTAATTCAACATGTCAAAAACAGAAAGAAAGCTATTATAAAAATGCTAAGAAGTAATATATTTGACACTACACCTGCAGCAACACATCAAATCCTTATCTTGTGTGTTTACTGGCCTTGCAAAGCAACTATAGAATTGCATGTCGTCATTTATTTAGATAGAAATGTGATTACTGATAGACTCATATCCGGAGACCCATTATCAGATTACTTAATTACTTCATAAACAAGTTAAATGATAATCAGATATTTTTCCATGCATTCATATTGTTTTGGGCAAATATGCAGTGTTTATATCAGGGCTGCACTGATTCTTCATGGCAGATCACCATTACGGACATTTCTAAATAATAAAATAATGTATAAAAACAAACAAACAAACAAACAAACAACATTGGTTGTGCATAAATAATAATAATAATTAAAAAAGTAAAAGACAGGGAAGACTGAAACTGACCTGTGATGCTGTCCACCAAGACCTGCCAACGAGGGAGCTCTTGTTCCAGTTGCTTGATCTCCCTCTTCTGGTGCCTGTCTGCAACCATCAGCTCTAAAAGGATAAGGGAAAATGGTCAGCATCGACAAGATTAATAATACTTGCAAAATAAATGAATGAAAGAAAGCACACAGTTTACTAATTCATATGGCTGTAGTAATGCAAATGAGGGAAGAAAACCAAATGGAATAAAACTGCAACTCACCATGCTCTAGTACCTCATCCCTGCTGTCTCTGATGGTTCCGCATTCGGTCAGATTTGAGTAATTTAACAAACAAACAAATAAACAAACAAACCCAATTAGTCAAAGTTCTTTTTAAGTGACTACATCATTCCTGAAAAAAACAAACACACAGACACACGCACACAGTCATATGCAAAAGCAAAAGTTTGGGTATTACATGCATCATGACTTTTTTTTTTGCTTTTCTAAGTGAGAAAAAGTAAACGCTTCCTCGACAGCAGGGGTGTGAAACCACTAAAAGGGCCATATTAAAAAAATCTTAGCAAATCAGTGGGCCCGCTGTGTTTTTATTTCATTTTTATTCAACATATTGCCATGACCTGAACGTGCCATTATTTATTTAAAATATGCCAAAACTGCAACAGCAAAATAGACATTGAATATGTATTCAAAAATAATTCTAAATTTTAAAAATAAAAGGGAGTTATTTAACTACCTATTTGCTTGAACTAGACACCAGGCATCTTTTCTTTCTATCTGAGCGCCGGCCCATAGATTGTTGTTGTGGGGAGGGGGTTGTTGTAGTGCATGCTGGGGACTGTAGTGCATCTCAGGATGGACCACACTAATAAAAATAGAAAATTAAAATAATTTTGTGGGCTGAACAGGACTGTGACATAGGACTGACGTGGACCATAGTCCCTGAGAACACACTAATGCACATTTTAACAAATAATTACTGTTTATTTCCTGAATTGAACATACTGGGGGAAAAAAACAAATTATATCCTGTGCAAAGGTTTCATATTTAAGTGTGTTGTCTGTAGAGAATGTGTTAACTTATTGTTCTTTTTTGTTTCTTTTTCATTTTTAAAGGTTTGATTCAACAGCATCAAAGTTACTGTGTAAATGAATTTTAAATATTTCATTCTGTAGCGTATGCATTCAAGATGTGTCAACTGTATTACTTTAGCTTGGCGTCATCAACCATCTGCTCAGCATCTGAGAAGTTAAGAACCTGGTCTGCTTTGGGAAGGGGTTGAACTGAAAAAAGAAACATACCATAATGGGATAAATTAACATCAATATAATAAAATAAACATCAAATAAAACAATTTTAACTGTCAGTTTTAATTTAAAGAGTATTTTTATTTTTTATTCCGGAAGGTCCACAACAAAATAACCTCACCACTCTGGTCATCCAGTAAGTAGTATTGTTTGAGTAGTTGCCAGTGCACCAGCAAGCTCTTAGCTGTGCGAGATGGGTAGAACACACTGGGGTGCTTGTTCAGCAAGTCCTGGAACACCTCCAGTTTTGGCTGACTGTTCTACTCAAAATGGGACACAGTCAAAAACAGGAGCTACTGACCAAACTCACCAGAACCACAAACAAACTCACAAAGACATATAAAAAGATGAAATGCAAAGAAAGAATAAACATAGCATGCACTATAGAAGTGATAACGCATGTGATGCAACTTGTGAATTTGCATTTTGACATCTGATGAACATTCTGTACCCTTGGCAAACATATCTGTTTTAGACGACCCTTAAAAAATGCTGACTCACTGAGCTAATCTTAGCCAGCAGAGCCTCCTCTGCTTGACTAAACAGAGCTTTGCTCTGTATTGCAGCGATAGCCTCTGGGTGGAGCTGTCTCATGGCCTGCCAAGCCAACCTGTGGAAGAGGAAAGAAAAATAGCATTACAAACAGATTCAATGCTGTAAATACATTCATTATAGGTGCTTACTTTTGAAATAATATTTATCTATTCTGACTGCCCTCAATTTTGTCGGATTGAGTAGGGCTGGACAACAATATTCATTGTTATTGTGATAAATTACATCAAGTAATAGACGTTTATTGCCATGCTTGAAGACGGCTGCTTACAGAGGTGGGCAATCTGATATTTTATTGTTCTGGAGATAAATGTAACCATCACGTCACACGATGTGTCAATTTTCATGAGTACATCATGAATATTTTCAGTACTTCTAGAACTGCACAATAATAACAATAAAAGGATACGAGTAAGCCAGTTTAGCTGGATTTAGTGCAAGACAGTTTTCTATAACATTTAATAAAAAAAAAAGATATATACAGTTTCTATACAGAAACCTTTTGAAAAGGGTTCTATATAGCACCCAAAGGGGTTCTTCTATTGTTACAAGCTTTACATCTACAGTATATTTCTAAGAATGCTTTCATGATGCAAAAAATACTTTAAATCATGCAAATGTTCTATAAAGAACCGTTTTCTTTACTAATTAACCCTTGAAGAATCATCTTTAAGAATGTACTACTGTTTTTTATTTGTTTCAATATGTCAGATGTCAGAAAATGGTCACAATATATTGTGAATTGTTGTTAAAAGTACTGTGATTCCATATTTGCCATACTACATTTTGCCACACAGTAAAGTACAACTTTAACACAACAGTAACGCTGCTGATTACAGAGGAACACTATGTCCAAAACCATCCAGACAGCCTTTCAAATTAGTGAAATCAGCTTTGTTAAATTGAACCCATTGCTAATACAGGCATTCAAAGTGCTTGTATGACTGCCATAGAAAAGCAGTAACCAATAGGGCTCCCTGAGCAGCTGCACATGAGCCTAATGTTGCTGCTTTGACAGTTGCCAAATTACAAGCAAGTGTAGCTTTCCATGTAGAGTTTGAGGCTAGTGCTGTGCCCTGATGAAACACTGGTGAGGAAAAAGTTAACCTTTTTTTTTGTTTTTGGTGAACTATTGTAAAAGCATTTCACTAATTTCTCCTTCTGATTTCTAAGTCACTGATTTTTATGTTTATGTAGCATGCAAACTAAAGATAATCTGTGTGGTATAGTAGGTTAAATTACTTGCCAGATCTCTGTTCATCTATTTAATGAACAAACTTCCCTGACTAGAAAAGGGTAGCAAAACATTTTGGCTTGGCAAGAATATAACATCAGAGATTCATTTTCAAGCTGCTAACACCACTTACTTTGAGATGACAGGGTCGTACAGCAGAGCATACCACCGCTCCTGAATCTCTCTAAGTGTGAAACGGCAGCTGAACTTCACTCCAAGATGAACAGAGGTGAGGTCAGTAGTCTGAACACAAAAACATGCCACATGAACGTGTGATACATGTGCACTTCGCAGTCAGCATAACAGTATGCATCATTGCTTAATTACAACACACAACCTGTTATACTGCAGGGGGCCCAAATGTGATCCTACACTTCATAACTTACATATACACTAACAAAGGTTTGAAATCACCATTCAAAAGTTTGTTTTTATTAATATAAAAGCAATGTTTTCGAAGACAAATGCATGGTTGTATTCTGATAATACATCTGATAAAACTTTATATGCTAATAATTACTAATTAGATTGTGCCAAATTGTACAGCTGTAAATAATTTGGCATCTTGTATAGATGTGTCTAGAATAAGCAGCAGAGGTATAGTTGACTCCATAGTAATTGAGAAACTTCTTTGTTACAATAAAGTTACCATCCAGAATGTCCTGTATATGAAAAGTGGTGATCAAATCTCAGGCAGATAATGTATCAAGAAATTACGGTGAAAACTAACAGCATTTTATTTATCGTTTAGTAACTTCCAAAAGAAAAGTTGGGACGCTGTGCAAAATGTAAACGAACAAAATACAATGATGTGCTAATCATTTAAATCCTATACTTACTTGAACAGACTAGAAAGACAACATATCAAATGCTCAACAAACTTGGAGAAACCTGAAACTGAGAAATTGTTTTTTGAAAAATATATGCCCATTTTGAATTTTATGCTCTCATCAGGTTGAGACAGGGCAATGAAGCACTGGTTATGTAATAATAATAATAATAATAATAAAAAAAAAAAAAAGAAAACACCTAGTGGTTAATTGGCAAGCGGTCTGCGACATGATTGGGTATAAAAAGAGCATCTCAGAGAGGCTAAATCTTTCAGCAGTAAAGATGGGGAGGGGTTCAGCACTCTGTGAAAGACCGCCCAGGCAACAATTCAAGAGTAAGGTTTCTCAACATAAAATAGCAAAAAACTTCAAAAAGTACATAATATAATTAAAAATTTAGAGAATCCACATAAATCTCTGTATGCAAGGGACAAGGCTAAAAACGCAATTCTGTAGTGGAAATCACTGCATGGGCTCAGAAAGACTTCTGAAAATCACTGTCTGTAAATACAATGTCCACAAGCTAACAGGGCCCGAGCTCAATTAAGAGGGACTGAGGTGGAAAACTGTCCTGTGGTTTGACAAATCAAAATCAAATTCTTTTTGGAAATAATGAACACCGCCATCTCTAGGCTAAAGACCACCCAGCATCCGTGATGGTATGGGGCTAAATTAGTGCACATGGCAGGGTCACTTGCACTTGTGATGGCACCACTAATGCTGAACTAAAATATATATATATATATATATATATATATATAGAGGTTTCGGCAACATATCGCTGCTGTGGGAACAAAACTTTGTATTTTCATTTTTGTTGTTGACATAATTTGAAAATGCCTGTTGGTCTTTACATTGTGTGTAAATTTCATGAAAGGACCAAAAGAAAAGACCAAAAATTACTTGGAAAAATTCTGGTTCCATTGACTTACATTAAAAGAAATGTATGTTTTTTTTCCCCTGTAAAGTTACCATTATGGAGGTACAAGGATTTGTTCCAACATCAGTGATATGCTGCCATCTAGAAGGCATCTTTTTAGACAAGGCCTTGCTTATCTCAACAAGACAATGCCAAACCACATTCTCCATATACAACAGCATGGCTCCACAGTAAGAGTCTGGGTGCTAAACTGTCTTGTCTGCAGTCCAGACCTGTCACCCACTGAAAACATCTGGCACACTGTGAAACGAAACATATGACAAAGGAGACCCCAAACAGTTGAGCAGCTGAAATCCTGTATCAAGCAAGAATGAGAAAACATTTCACATTCAAAACTACAGCAGTTGGTCTCCTCAATTCTCAAATGCTTACAGAGTGATTAGAGTTGTTAAAAGACGTGATGCAGCACATTCGTTAACATGCCCCTGCCACTTTTTTTTAATGAGTTACCGCAATCAAATTAAAAATGGGCATATATTTAAAAAAAATATCTTTAAACGATTTGCACATCATTGCATTCTGTTTTTAATTTACATTTTGCACAGCATCCTAACTTTTTTAGAAATAGGGTTGTATTTCAAACTACACAGATGAGTTATAACAGCTATTTCTGACCTTAACTTTAAAAACTCCTTTAAGATCAGTACAATTCATGTATTCTCTGTATTCACTGACTACTTTAATTTCTTACAAACAATTACACTTCCTATCAACCAACAAAATGCAATAAGAGACTAAACCTTTGCACTGCAAATGCCCTCACACTCATAACTATATAAGGTACATGGTTATTACTCAGTAAATTGGGTCCAAGCATCACAAGAAACCTTGATTTGGCAATTCGTTTATAGTATTATCTGAATAATAAAATCTGCGGTTTAAAAGCAAAAAATCTAAATGCCCTGGCAACATGCAGTAGAGGCTTTAAAAGGTTTTGACCTGTAATACTGCATTAATAAGCAATAGATCATCAGTGGGTTTCCAGCGACCAAGGTCTTTAGTGATTTGCAGTGGCTGCTTGCTCTTCTTCACTCTTTTGGTAATTGGAGAAGGTGCGATTACCATGGTAGGTGGGGGAGTTAAGGATGTGGTGGACTTTGAAATCTGTGAAAAGAAATACAGGGATTCTCAAGGAGAAACAAATTTTTACCACATTCTTACCATTTGTTTATAAAATCTTAAAACCACAGGAATAATGGTTTCCATTAATGCAGCAATTTACCTGTATAATAGTAAGGGTGAACGATCTGGGGAAAACATCTAATTGTGATTTTTCTGGCTAATATTTTAGCTGCAACACTAACTGCACTTATTTTCTATGAACTAAGGTTCAGGTTTTTTGCCAAGCAGACCAGAATATCATTTTTTTCTTGCCTGAAGCTTGACCCCTGAAAGTAGCGTGCCAAACTGCCAGTAAATTGTGGTTGTCACAGCATATGGAGGTTTGGTCACCTCTGATTGCTTTAACTCATCTACAAGCTGTTTGTCCCCACTTAAGACAACATTTTTGATACTGAGATCAGTCACCCATCCAGATCATTGAATTCAAGTGTTCCAATCACTTCCATGGCCACAGGTGTATAAAGCCAAGCACGTAGGCATGCAGCCTGCTTCTACAAACATTAGTGAAAGAATGGGCCAATTTCAGGAGCTCAGCAAATTCCAGCATGGTACCGTGATAGGATGCCACCTGCGCCAGTCGTGAAGTTTCCTCACTACTAAATATTCCACAGTCAACTGTCAGTGGTGGTATAACAAAGTGGAAGTGATTAGGAAAGACAGTAACTCAGCCACGAAGTGGTAGGCCACGTAAAATGACAGATCGGGGTCAGCGGATGCTGAGGCGCATAGCACACAGAGGTCACAAACTTTCTGCAGAGTCAATCGCTACAGACCTCCAAACTTCATATGGTCTTCAGATTAACTTAAGAACAGCATAGAGAGCTTAATGGAATGGGTTTCCATGGCCAAGCAGGTGCATCCAAGCGCAATACAAAGAATCAAATGTAGTGGTGTAAAGCGCCTCCACTGGATTCTAGAGTAGTGAAGTTCTCTGTCTAGTTCTCTGAGGTGACAAATCACACTTCTCCGTCTGGCAATCCGATGGACGAGTCTAGGTTTGGTGATTGCCAGGAGAACGGTACTTGTCTGACTGCATTGTGCCAAGTGTAAAGCTTGGTGGAGGAGGGATTATGGTGTGGGGTTGCTTTTCAGGAGTTGGGCTCGGCCCCTTAGTTCCAGTGAAAGAAACTCTTAATGCTTCAGCAGACCAAGAGATTTTGGACAATTTCATGCTCCTAACCTTGTGGGAACAGTTTGGGGATGGCCCCTGTTCCAACATGATTGTGCAACAGTGCACAAAGCAAGGTGCATAAAGACATTGGTGAGCTAATTTGGTGTGGAACAACTTGACTGGCCTGCACAGAGTCCTGACCTCAACCTGATAGAACACCTTTGGGATGAATTAGAGTGAAGACTGTGAGCCAGGCCTTCTTGTCCAACATCAGTGTATGATCTCACAAATGTGCTTCTGGAAGAATGGTTAAAAATTCCCATAAACACTTTCATAAACCTTGATGAAAGCCTTGTCAGAAAAATTGAAGCTATTATAGCTGCAAAGGGTGAGCCGACATCATAGTAAACCCTATGGATTAAGAATGGGATGTCACTCAAGTTCATATGTGTATGAAGGCAGACGAGCGAATACTTATGGAAACATAGCCTACACGCATACACACACATTAATGCTTTATAACAGTAGATAACACTCTCACTCACATTGCTAGTTATCTTAATATTGATCATAAAACATATACAGTTGCATGCAAATGTGTGGATACTGTCGGAAAAATGACATGTTAATATTCCAGGTGAAAATAACCATTCACTACAAGGCACAAATTTAAATGTGTCACGTTTGGCAAATTGTAGGACAAAAGGTCTACTATCTGCTGAGTGTAACATACTGGAAAAAATATGAATCCTGCCATAACCTTTGCACAGGCCATATTTTAGGCTTAATCTTCCTCCCAAATATGTTAAATTAAGAAACAGTAACTGTGTATTAAAATGGACAAAAACGAGCTCAACGAAGAGGATGTGTTCACTTGTGTTCACGTCAGAAATCAACAAAATGTGTGAATTGAGCAAGTTAACCCACACATCTGCATAAAACTGCATTTTAACTTTTGTATCCCTTAGGTTTTATAGTGATTTCTATACCCTGATATGCTATATACAAAAGGCATTAATCTTTCATAAAATCATGATGTCATTTTTTGATTCATACTCGTTACCTTCTTTTTCTCATTGGATGACGGCTCAGTCCCAGGGCATCTGATGGGCTCAATGACAGGCTGTCCCTTTACCCTGCTCGAGGATTTAGCCAGGCTGCTCTCAACCAGTTCATCATCAAACTTTTTTCTCTTGATGGATCTGGAAAAGACAAACTGCTTGATAACCTTTACAACGTGTGACTGATTTTGCATTGTCAATTACAGCTCATTTCACCTTCTTCAGTCATTGTAAATAAATGCTGCCTAATTTAACCACAGATCTTTCAGTCCTGCAACGTGGCAAACAATTCAACAGTCTAACTTTCAGCATTTACAATACTTTCTCTTTATTTAAATAAACAGGATGAAATTTTATTTATCTTCTTTAAAATAAAGCTCCACAAACAGTTAACACCACAGAACAACCACTTTTACTGGCAAACAGAAGCTTTACATTAATGGTAAATCAGATATAGAGACATGAAGAACCTTTTTAGAATTTAAAGAACCTCCACATAATGCAATAATGACTATTTACAGAGCAGAAGTGGCAGCTCAAATTGCTTTATAAACAGGTGATTAGGTTTAACAGCAATGTAAAAAAATAAAATAAAAGAATTTACCATTTTAACTATGTTTCATTTCATATGTAGTTTAATGAACATGGAGGATAGGAACTGGCTTTCTACAGTTAGACTGTCTTCTACTACAGTTACTGTTCAGCAACAACAATATGAGGGAAAAGTGTAACAAATAAATGTTAAGAGTATGAATTTACAAATCATATGAAACAATTATACAGATAAAATTAAATAGCTTAATTCCAAAAAGAGATGTAGAATTTTAATTAAAAGTTAAATTAGTGTCCACCAAAATTGACTGTTTTAGCCTGGACCTGTACGTCCAAGAACCATTCAGCAACGTTGATTTTTTAGAAGTCTACAGGTAAATTAACTGAACAATGTGACACTACATTTGGGCAAATGGAATGAAAGGCGACATACCTAGAAGAACTCCTTCTTTTAGGAACCAGCCCGCTGCCACTGAATGCCTGAGCTGCCGTTCTTTTCATATCCTTCACACCTGTTGACTCCTCATCTTCAGATCTGTTCTGTGCCGTCATACTTCCAACAGATGCCCCTCCAACCATTGCAGAGGCAATATCTGCCTTCACGTCTGAATACACATGAAGAACCAGGTCAAGCATCATTGACAAACAGTATTAATCAAAAAGAGTGTAGCATTTATATTTTTTATTCTATTGAAGTTGCAATGCCATTGAAGGGGAATTACAATTTGTAAAATTTCTGCATAATTAAGTGGTTACAATATGAACAAAGTCAATCTCTGATTTGAAGATTTGATGAAAAAAAAAAATCCCACACAGAAAGTTGCTAAATTAAATGGCTATAAATACACTTTTATGATATTATTGAGAAGATTTTAGTCTAAAATGTTTTTTTATAAAGAATTCACGGCAGAAGGATACATGTAGTGCTGTGAGGCAAAGAATCCCCCCCACCCCCAACTACTTTACCATCACCAACAATACATATAAAACTCAGAAGACGTGTGTAGCTTCACTGTTGGATTTGGATAGTAAATTTAATGTCTATATTTGTGTTGTAGTCATTGTGACCCCTGGTTCCTAACACCACCACTGCAAAAAAAAAATCTATTGTTTCAATTAACAATCACTACTTTCCACAAATACAAGCTACTTTGTTACTATCTATTGTTTTGTAAAAAAAAAAAGTGCAATTTCATAGACAAATCAGCTGGTATATTACATAATTAAAATTATGTACAATCCTGACATTTTAGCATAGAAATTTTAAAAACACAATTCAGAGGTTTGTTTTCAGAATCACCAATAATTGCATACTGTTACACCTCTATTTATCAGCTTTATCAAAATAACGTCTCCGGTGATGACACAGTGCAGACATATTCAAATTCAAATAATCTGCATAAATCGTAACACAACAGATGTCATGCACTCTTTATTAATAAGACACTGAAATTGTTAAACCTTGTAATACACTAAGTTTTAGCTTGAGTATGTTAGCCAGCATATGTTCTCAAGGTGCCATAAAGACAACAAGGTCATCCTGCTCTTTATTTCCCCAAATGAATGAATGTAGAGGGGTGGGAGTAATGGGACAGAAGGAAGCGTGGGACAGAATGGAGGGAAGGAAGGGAGGGAGGGAAGGAAGGGATGGAAGAAAGGAAGGAAGGGACAGACAGAAAGAAGGAACGTGAGGGAGGGAGGGAGGAAGGAAGTAAGGAAGGAAAGGATGGAAGGGTGGGAGGGAATGAAGGGAAGGAAGGAAGGAAGGGATAGATGCAAGGAAGGAATGCAAGGAAAGGAGGGAGGGAGGAAGGAAGGAAGGAAGGAAGGAAGGGTGGAGGGAATGAAGTGAAGGAAGGAAGGAAGAAAGAAGGGAAGGAAGAGAATCAAGGGAATCAAGGGATGGAAGGAATCAATCAATTTCAACTGACCTTTATCCATGACTCTGTTTCAGTTCTAGTTCCAATATAAGCCAAGCATTATTTTCACAGAGCAGATTTTCAGCCAGTACAGCCTCTGCTACACCTTTAAATCTGAAAACATAGTTGCAGGAAATGTTAGCTTAAAAAATGGCATAGCACTAAAACAAATGTGAGAAATATCAATATTAGTACTAGGCAGTATAGATAAAATCCAATACCACAATATTTTCAGATTAGTTACAGTATCTGATTATGTATACATAGCTTTAATTAGCATAAATGAACTCTTGCTTCCTGAGCACTGCTATTCTACATTCTGTAGGAGTTTCACAGGATGTAACATTTAAGCACAATTCAACAACTAAGAAGTTCTAGAGAAACTGACTCAAAATCATTCACAGTGGGAATGAGAGGAACCAGACATCCACCACTAAAAGCCCCCAAATAAATGTATTACATTAAATAATTGTACATTTTTAAACTCCTGTTAAAACTTTGTCTTTTCTGAAATTCTGTAAAGCTGCTTTGTGACAACATCCGTTATACAAATACAAGCGCTATACAAATACATTTGAATTTGAATGACACGGCTTGTTCTGACTTCACTGAAGTTAGTCATACAGTAATTATTTCGGGGAGACACTAATGCTGTCACACATGGTAGCTGTGTATGTGTGTGTTATTGAAACATAGACCAGCGCCAACATTACTGTTAAGTTACTATTAAGACTTAAGTTTCAATGACTGTAACGTAATATATATTCAGGACCCTGTCAAAACGAAATGAAGGTTTAACTGAAGGACAGCAACACCACTTTAGGGACGTCTTGTTTCGCGTACCCCAAACATCAAATATCCCTGAAGACTAATGAGGAAAACCCTTATTTCACAAACAGCCGAACATAACTCAACTCAGGGAATTGCATATAGTGACTAAACTGTCAAGAGAACGACTTTAGACAGTTTGTTAGTTAGTTAGTTAGCTAGGTTAGTTAGCTAGCTAACCTGGCTAACGCTGCTAGCCTGTCAAATAATTGCAGCCGGAGACTAAGTTATCATTATTCACTGCCAGTAGCACTTACAATAACCGAAGGAAGACCCGAATATATAAAATACAGATTGGGATACATTACCGCGCTGACAGTATGTCTGTTCATTGGGAGGTTTTATGCGGTGAGTTAGCCAGTTAGCTGTTAGCAGCCAACCTTTGTTCAAACAAAACAAAACGGCAGCTAACGCTAACGTTAACCAGCTAGAGCGAAAGAAAGAATAAAAACAGTATAATATGCGAATTACCTTAGTCTGAACACGGATTACTCCAGCTTGAGGCGTGTTTGAAGTAACCCCGTCCTTTCAGAGAGGTGCAGAAATGTAGCTCTACAATAATCTTTGTTTTTTGCTATCAAGCCGAGCTACACAGCGGAGCGTTTCCGGGTAAAAACCGCTGTCGACATTAGCGACTCTCAAAATGAAAGCGCCCCCAGAGGACAAGTTCCTAAACAGTACGTTTGTGCTTAAGCACTGTACTTTAAAAAGGAAATTTGACCGATTTTCGAAATCTCTGCATAACTAATAATCAGATGGCATTAGTTAAACGTGTTCCCAAATCACTTTCACTTCTGCTTAAGTACATTAGTGTGTGAAGCAACCTGGTTTTACTCAGTCACATTCTGTCTGTTCGTATTTAGTTCCTTTTTTGTGTTTAATGTCATTGTTTTGTTAGTAAAATCATCTGAACCGCTTTGTGGTTAGTCACATCTCTGACTCTGGGCTTTAGCATTTCATTGTGGACTAAAATAATCTAAAAAAAGCGAAACTAAGATGTTCCACTGCAGTGCTATACGATACTCAGTATTTAAGCAGTCTTTTGACCTGATACTTTTGTACTTTAACTCAGATTCTTACATTTGAAGGTACTTTTACTTGAGTATTGTGTCATTATTTCACCCAAGCGTCGGTTCTTTTACTTGAGTATTGATTTGGGATACTCCAGCCACCTCTGCAAAATAATTATTCAAATGAATACAAATTTTATTCAAATTAATCCAAGTTGTTTGATGTGAAATTCTTAAGAAGCTCACATAGTCAGCATTGTTCACAGTGGTGGTGATAGGAACCAGATGTCCACCTCTAAACGCTCCCTCATTATTGTTGGTAAAATTATTTACTAAACTTATTTACAAAGGATAACTAAAAACAGAAAAAAGTAAACATAAAATGAGTGATTAAAAGTGTTTTTTTGTCTACTGTTCTGCTAAACTACCAGTGGACCACCTGCTTTGCTGTCAGGGGGACTTCAGTGGTCCACTATCTACTTGCTACATGGGTAGTCAACTAAGAAGACATGTTTTTTTTTAAATGACCATATAGCATGACATAATAATAATAATAATAATAATAATAATAATAATAATAATAATAATAATAATAATAATAATCATAGCTTTATTGTTAGTGTTATTTTAAAATCATATAAAATAAATAGTAAAATAAATACCAAATAGATGTGGAGTTTTAATTAAACAGCTAAAAAGCTGCATTTTCAGAATATTATAGTGATCAACTCTGCTGAACAAATGCAGCAATAAGTTTCTCAGAGATAGAAACAGCTGAACTTCATATGAACTTTGTATGTGATGTTTCTCAAATGATAAAAAGCTACTTTAGTGATTGTGTTTATAGAACAGAGCTCAGAGCATAAGATCACACCCAGGTTTCCTACTTCAGGTTTGGTATATGAACTTAAGGAGTCATAAAATGGCTTTCTCTGAGTTTTAATGCCAAGAATCAATATTTCAGTTTGTTCTTGGTTTAGATGTAAAAAATCTTCATCCACTAACATATATCTGATACATAGCTGGTCAACCTGTTAGAGTCTCAATATTCATTGGGAATGGAAATATAATTTGTGTGTCATCAGCACAACTATAAAAAGTGTTTTCATTACCTAGAGGTAATATAGAAAAAGAGAAAAGCAAAAGCCCTAATACTAGACCTTGTGGGACTCCACAAGATATGTCAAACAATCCATATGAAAACTCATGGACCTCTGAAGAGTTCATTGCCTCTAAAAGCTTCATCACGGAACGTTATTACAAGAAATGGTTATAGTTGTGCTGCTTGAAGTTTGAGACAATTTTTTGGATAATTTTGAGGAAGTTTTAAAATGCATTCAAGGTGGAGGGGTCCATGCAGGGCACTGCAATGCAGAATAGGCCCCCCAATTGTTTTTTAATTTATCACAATTTTTCCATCATTAACATTACACTTAAAAACTCAGAAGACATGTATAGGTTCACTGGTGGTTTTGCATTGTAAATAAAATAGCTATATACATGTTGTAGTCATGGTGGAACAATTAATGCAATCAAAGTGCCACCCAGAGGACAAAGACTTTTGTACACTTCATACTGCTAACCAGGGCTGGATGGATCTTGACTCTGAATTTCCTTTCGAGAATCTATCCTTAGATAAAGAATACACTGATATCAGAGGTGGGTAGAGTAATGTGAATCAATACTCAAGTAAAAGGATGGATACTTGGATAAAATAATGATACAAGGAAAAGTAAAGGTACTTTCCCAAAAAAGAAATTGAATAAAAATACGAAAGCATCAGCTCAAAGAACTATTTATTCAGTCACTTATAGAACTGCAGTGCAACTTCGTGGTAAGCCCAGCATCAGTCAGCACAGGAAATGAAATTATTACACTATATTTGTCTGTTTTGGGATAATCTTTTGGTCTAAAATAAACATGAGAGCCAACATGAGAGAGGAGTGACCAAGAGAGGAATGTTTATTCCAACATAAATGATGGAAGTCACCTGACTTTGTGGTAAATAGACCACAATATAGAAATATGTACACATATGCAGTCGTGACTGATGTGTCTTTTTTCTGAATTTATACAAACACTATTTCATTTTCTAGTAAATTCATTTTGTCTAGTTTATGTTTGTGAACAGAGACCTAAAGATGCAATATAGTAAAGGAAAAACTAATTTATTTATTAAACTTTAACTTGTAACTAAGCTGCAAATAAATCTGAAACTGAAACTTTCCTTGCTTGCAAAAAGTGATTTCAGAGCCACTCGCTTCAACCTAAAGTAAATTGTTTGCCTTCAGTGTTTTGTGCTTATGATAATTTTAATATACATCACAGTCAGACTTATTAATGACGTTCTATTAAAAGATTGGTTTACCAAGAGTGACACTATAGTGTATAATATATATAGTATAGTATTTTCAACTAAAATGAGTTAATGAAGTAAGAGTCTTGTTACAAAAATGATAACAGGACATTAGTCATAATGAACATTTTAGTACTTTTACTTTTAATACTCCCTTCTTGGATCGGGGTCTTGTCGTGGCGGAAGGGCTTGTGCGGTCTAGGGATCTTCAGAGCTAAGTCATTGGGAGCAATATGCTCCTGGTAGGGCCTCCCAGGGCGAATAGGTCTGGAGTGAAGACCCAGACTAATTTGATCCAAAAACCCCATGAAGAAAGGACACAGACAATTTTGTACCCTGCCCGGGAGAGGGTCACCGGTACCAACCCCTGGAGCTAGGCCTGGGGTGGCGTCCCTCCGCAAGCGCCTGGTGGCTGGGCAGCCCACGTAACCTGCTGGGCTCAGCCCAAAGACGTGTGACCATGTGAGCCCACCAACCGCAAGGTCCAGCATGGGGGAGCAGTGCAGTGCCATATAGGCAGTGGGAGATTGCAGGGAGGCCCTTGGTGAATCAGTGAACCTACATGAGTCTTCTGATTATTTACATGAAATGTTGATGGTAAAATATTGGAAAATCAGAAAAAAATGCATTCTCTTCTTAAAGGCTCTAAACTTCTTCAGTCATCTGGTTCCTATCAAAACCAGTGTGATTCATTAAGTTTCTCAAGAAGGCTGCATTTCATCAAACCATTCTAAATGATTTTGTGTACATCTTAATGATTTAGTAACGCAAAAATTCTGAAAAATCAATTGATTTCCCCTTTGAGTCTTAAGATAAATAACTGATGAACAGCTGTTATGTCGTTTTGTCATCTTTCAAACTGCATGATGGTGTCCCTTAAAAAGGATGTGCTAGTGTTAGTGCAAATTGTGACATTTTTTGATGAGTACCTGTACTCTCAAGATCAGATGAGGTGGAGACTGACCGACAGAATGCTTCCATTGTTCCGTTTATATAATTTCAACCCGTATTTGATTGAAAATAATATAAAGACAAGGTATCAAATGTTGAAACTGAGAAATTTTATTTATTTATTTTTTTAATATTTGTGCATTTTGAATTTGATGCCAACAATATGTTCCAAAAAAGTTGTGACGGGGGCAACAAAAGGCTGGTAACGTTGTGTGATGCTAAAAAAACACCTGGTGGTTCACTGGCAACATCTCCGTAACATGATTGGGTATAAAAAAAGCACCTCAGAGTCTTTCAGAAGTATAAATGGGGAGGGGATCACCACTCTGTGAAAGACTGCATGATCAAATAGTGCAACAATTCAAGAATAATGTTTTTCAATGTCAAACAGTAAAGAACCTTTGCTTTTCATCATCTACGGTACATATTATCAATAAAAGATTCAGAGAATCAGGAGAAATCTCTGTATGTAAGGGACGAGGCCAAAAACCAGTATTTGCTGGCCGTGATCTTTGGGCCCTCAAGCAGCACTACATTAAAAACAGACATGATTCTGCAATGGAAATCATTGCATGGGCTCAGAAACAATTCTGAAAACCACTGTCTGTGAAAACAGTTCATCACTGCATCCACAAATACAAGTTAAAACTCTAAAACACAAAGAAAGCATACATAAACAAGATCCAGAAACACTGCCACCTGGCATGGGTGACGTGCACATCTGTGAAGGCACCATTAATGCTGAATGATATATATGCAAGCATTGGCAACATATGTTGCCATGATGTCTTTTTCCGGGAAGGCCTTGTTTATTTCGGCAAGACAATGTAAAACCACAATCTGCATGAATTATAACAGCTTGCTCTGTATTAAAAGAGTCTGGGCACTAAACTGGCCAGCCTGCAGTCCAGGCCTGTCACCACTGATAACATTTTGGAGGGTTATGAAATGAAAACGAAAAAAAAAACAACAACAAATGAGCTCCTGAACTGTCAAGCAGCTAAAATTCTATGTTAAGTAAGAATGGTAAAACATCTCATGTTCCCAAATGCTTACAGAGTGATGTTAAAAGAAGTGGTTATGAAAAACAGTGGTAAATGTGTTGCCCGTCCCAACTTTTTGAATGTGTTGTAGGCATTTAATCCAAAATGGGCAAATATTTTCTAAAAACAATAAACATTTTATATGTTGTCTTTGTAGTGTTAGCCTTTAAAATATGGTTTACATGATTTGCATAGTATTACACCATGTTTTTATTTACATTCTGTGCAGTGTCCCAACTTATGGAAATGGGGTTGTAGATTTTCTCTCCTTAACTTACAATGTGAACACTTATTCTAAAAACTGGATTTATATAACTAGTCTAATTTGCCCTGCTAAGTGAATAAAGCCCTGAATTCAAAGCAGAATACTGTCATTATAGAAGAATGGGCACAATTCTATTGAATGTTTTGAAAGAGGTGTGAAAAGATTTGAATTTTCATGCTCACACTGTTCTGAAATAATCAAATCAGTGCCATATTTAGGCCAAAAGTTTATATTAATAGAATCAAAACTCTCCCTCTTTAACAATGACCAGGGATTCCTCTATGGGTGGCTCATACATCAGCTGTGAACCAATGGGACTCTTTTGGAGTCTGCAGCCCGCACGTGGAGAGGAAAAAGGTCTAAGGTACAGAAAAGAAAGACAATCATTTTATTGAGGTCGTTTTTCTATTAATGAAATTGTGCACTTACATGATAAACAGCACAGTTGTGTACTGAATTACATTTGCTTTGACTTGCATTCTAAATTGACAGGTTCAGGTTTAATACAACCACATTTAGGATAACTAACTGAAGATGAAAACATTACATTATGCGGGAATACCACAAATTTTTCAGAATTCCTGCATAATTCAATGTAAACCGAGTGAATCAGAGTGGTCTGGTGTGAAATGGTTCAGATTTCTTTGCAGTGGTGGTGACAGGAACCAGACCATTTTATTTATTATCCAAAAACTGAAAGTTTAGAATCTGCTATTTCAGCACAATTTAAACTTTAACCTCAGTTCTATTCCTTGCTTTCAGATTACAGAAAAAAATGTGGACACTCCATACGTGGTACATGCGTCCACGCTGGGAGTTAAAATAGTTTCTAATCACTTGAACAAAACTTTCCTTTAATGTTATAAAGTAGAAGGATGTATTTCATTAAAAAAGCAAAGAAAACTCACCTATATATTTCCAAACGGGTGTTGGGCAGCAGAATGCTGACAATGCAGCTACTGAGTGCTGATTGGTTAGCACTACTGCTACTGAGTGTGGGGTGGTTAGCACTACTGCTGCTAAGTGCTGATAGGTTAACATTCCTGCTACTGAGTGCTGATAGGTTAACATTCCTGCTACTGAGTGCTGACAGGTTAACATTACTGCTACTGAGTGCTGATTGGTTAGCATTACTGCTACTGAGTGCTGTTTGGTTAGCACTACTGCTACTGAGTGTGGGGTGGTTAGCACTACTGCTACTGAGCGCTGATTGGTTAACATTACTGCTACTGAGTGCTGATTGGTTAACATTACTGCTACTGAGTGCTGATTGGTTAACATTACTGCTACTGAGTGTTGACAGGTTAACATTACTGCTACTGAATGCTGATTGGTTAACATTACTGCTACTGAGTGCTGATTGGTTAACATTACTGCTACTGAGTGCTGATAGGTTAACATTATTGCTACTGAGTGCTGATTGGTTAACATTGCTGCTACTGAGTGCTGATTGGTTAGCATTACGGCTACTGAGTGCTGATGGGTTCATATTACTGCTACTGCATGCTGATTTGTTAGCATTACTGCTACTCAGTCCTGATTGGTTAACATTACTGCTACTGTGTGCTGATTGGTTAGCATTACTGCTGCTGAGTGCTGATTAGTTAGCATTACTGCTACTGAGTGCTGATTGGTTAGCATTACAGCTACTGAGTGCTGATAGGTTAACATTACTGCTACTGAGTGCTGATTGGTTAGCATTACTGCTGCTGAGTGCTGATTGGTTAGCATTACTTCTACTGAGTGCTGATAGGTTAACACTACTGCTACTGTGCTGTTTTGTGTTCAGGAAATTAGTGTGTTCTTTTACCTTAAAATGTTTAATAATTTACAAACTATGATTTTGCTTAAATGCTCCATCTTAACCCATTCATTCTGGACTCGCTCGGGAGCGCCCTCTGGTGTTTGAGAAACCCGGAATATATTACAGAGTGGTAACTCTCCCCTCTACAAGTTCTCAGATCGGATTTAGAATCTAAACCCTAGCCCTCTGTTATGTTTTTCTCTTGTCCTTTCTTCTGTATTCTATTTATTTATGTTCTTTGGTTGCACCCATCTTTTTTTCTTTTCCTTTACTTGCAGTACTCTTTTATATTGTGCCTTTTTGTATGTAAATTGCACCTTTTTGTATGTATGTATTTTCTTTGTACAATAAAGTTTAATAATAATAAAATAAAATAAAAAGTTCTCTGATGGGGCTTTGCTCTGGCTCTGACTGATGTTTCTCTCTTTTTTGGCTTGACTTGTCCAGATTGAGAAGCTGGAGGGCCCCCTGCACTGTTGTGCCCCCTGCACTATCATTGTGGGGGAGGAGGACTTAATCTGTGCAAGTATGGAGAACGCAGATGAGGTGAGCTGGTTGTTTTTTAGCTGTTTGGTCATCACCAGAAATGGACTGGCCACTGCATGAAGCATGGCCACCCCAGTTATGGAAAATGAGACAGGCTTTTGGGGTAGTTTTCAATCAGTTATGAGAGTGCGATGAAGCTGCGTTTAGCATACTTAACATACTTAACCTTGCTGGATCGATAGTGAGTGGATGTGTGCTGGGTCTTTAAGCAGTGCCGCTCTCTGAGCTACACTGTGAAGTACTCAACAGTAAGAGGAGTCATCTATCAACTAATAATAAGCTGTAATGGTTATCATGATAATTAATTACTTTTTACAGTTGAGTGCATGCATCTGTTGTAGGTTCCCAGTAACACTTTATTTAGTGAGGTGTTTTGTAGATGATAACTCTTAATGGATTATCAGCAATACATCAACAACATATGAGTGAAGTAGCAATAGTGAAACATCTGAATACAAATAAATAAATATATTGTAGATGTCCTGTTGATACATTACTTACATTAAGTAGATGTAGTGCTAATATGTTGCTTCCATTACATAAAACCTAACGTTACCCAACCTTACCCACGACCTAAACCTCACCCAGGCCGTAATCCTAACCCAGACCTTAACCTTAACCCAAAATCTAATTCTAACCCTCATATGTTTTTGATTTGTTACGGAGAGTCCATAGAGAGTTTTTTTTATCTAAAAATGACCACTCAAAATAAAGTGTCACAGCAGTATGGCCTGTCTGTTTGAAATGTTTCGTTTTCGTTTTGAAATATCAGTTTCGCTCCACCCATTCATACTTCACCCATTCAGTCTACATCAGTTTAGCACCGCTCATTCACGCTTTATTCAGTCTACATCAGTTTAGCTCCACTCATTCACGCTTTATTCAGTCTACATCAGTTTAGCTCAGCCCATTCAGTCAACATCAGGTTAGCTCTGCCCATCCACGCTTTATACAGTCAACATCAGTTTTGCTCTGCCCATTCACGCTTTATTCAGTCAACATCAGTTTAGCTCCAGTCATTCACACTTTATTTAGTCTACATCAGTTTTGCTCTGCTCATTCATGCTTTAGTCAGTCTACGTCAGTTTAACTCCACTCATTCATGCTTCATACAGTCAACATCAGTTTAGCTCTGCCCATTCACGCTTTATTCAGTCTACGTCAGTTTAACTCCATTCATTCATGCTTTATACAGTCTACATCAGTTTAGCTCTGCCCATTCACACTTTATTCAGTCTACGTCGGTTTAACTCCACTCATTCATGCTTTATTCAGTCTACGTCAGTTTAACTCCACTCATTCATGCTTTATTCAGTCAACATCAGTTTAGCTCTGTTCATTCACGCTTTATTCAGTCTACATCAGTTTAGCTCTGCCCATTCACGCTTTATTCAGTCTACATCAGTTTAGCTCAGCCCATTCAGTCAACATCAGTTTAGCTCTGCCCATTCACGCTTTATTCAGTCTACATCAGTTTAGCTCAGCCCATTCAGTCAACATCAGTTTAGCTCTGCTCATTCACGCTTTATTCAGTCTACATCAGTTTGGCTCCGCTCATTCACGCTTTATTCAGTCAACATCAGTTTAGCTCCGCTCATTCACACTTTATTCAGTCAACATCAGTTTAGCTCTGCTCATTAAAGCTTTACTCAGCCTACATCAGTTTAGCTTCGCTCATTCACACTTTATTCAGTCTACATCAGTTTAGCTCTGCTCATTCATGCTTTATTCAGTCTACATCAGTTTAGCTCCGCTCATTCATGCTTTATTCAGTCTACATCAGTTTAGCTCCACTCATTCACGCTTTATTCAGTCTACATCAGTTTAGCTCTGCTCATTCACGCTTTATTCAGTCTACATCAGTTTAGCTCCGCTCATTCATGCTTGATTCAGTCTACATCAGTTTAACTCCATTCATTCATGCTTTATACAGTCTACATCAGTTTAGCTCTGCCCATTCACACTTTATTCAGTCTACGTCGGTTTAACTCCACTCATTCATGCTTTATTCAGTCTACGTCAGTTTAACTCCACTCATTCATGCTTTATTCAGTCAACATCAGTTTAGCTCTGTTCATTCACGCTTTATTCAGTCTACATCAGTTTAGCTCTGCCCATTCACGCTTTATTCAGTCTACATCAGTTTAGCTCAGCCCATTCAGTCAACATCAGTTTAGCTCTGCCCATTCACGCTTTATTCAGTCTACATCAGTTTAGCTCAGCCCATTCAGTCAACATCAGTTTAGCTCTGTTCATTCACGCTTTATTCAGTCTACATCAGTTTAGCTCTGCCCATTCACGCTTTATTCAGTCTACATCAGTTTAGCTCAGCCCATTCAGTCAACATCAGTTTAGCTCTGCTCATTCACGCTTTATTCAGTCTACATCAGTTTGGCTCCGCTCATTCACGCTTTATTCAGTCAACATCAGTTTAGCTCCGCTCATTCACACTTTATTCAGTCAACATCAGTTTAGCTCTGCTCATTAAAGCTTTACTCAGCCTACATCAGTTTAGCTTCGCTCATTCACACTTTATTCAGTCTACATCAGTTTAGCTCTGCTCATTCATGCTTTATTCAGTCTACATCAGTTTAGCTCCGCTCATTCATGCTTTATTCAGTCTACATCAGTTTAGCTCCACTCATTCACGCTTTATTCAGTCTACATCAGTTTAGCTCTGCTCATTCACGCTTTATTCAGTCTACATCAGTTTAGCTCCGCTCATTCATGCTTGATTCAGTCTACATCAATTTAGCTCCACTCATTCACGCTTTATTCAGTCTACATCAGTTTGGCTCCGCTCATTCACGCTTTATTCAGTCAACATCAGTTTAGCTCCGCTCATTCACACTTTATTCAGTCAACATCAGTTTAGCTCTGCTCATTAAAGCTTTACTCAGCCTACATCTGTTTAGCTTCGCTCATTCACACTTTATTCAGTCTACATCAGTTTAGCTCTGCTCATTCACGCTTTATTCAGTCTACATCAGTTTAGCTCTGCTCATTCATGCTTTATTCAGTCTACATCAGTTTAGCTCTGCTCATTCATGCTTTATTCAGTCTACATCAGTTTAGCTCTGCTCATTCATGCTTTATTCAGTTTAGCTCCGCCCATTCACGCTCTATTCAGTGAACGTCAGTTTAGCCCCGCCCATTCAGTCAACATCCGGTTGGCTCTGCACATTCACACTCTTCAGTCAACAAGTAAAATTTTCTACAGTCTGAGGAGTAAACAGCTCTCGGCAGTTAAGATCGGCCCTATCCTAATATTTATTGATATACTTACAGGGAGAGAAAAGGGAAAGAATGTTTCATAACTGAGAAAAGATTCATTTTCTAACATTAACACATCGTTAATTTATAGTAGTTCCAGTAATTCCAGGGCCAAGATATTACTAAAATGACTTGATGACTAATGTAAACTTTATGACTTTCAGAAAGGACAGACAGAGAAGAAGCCGGAGAAATTTGTTTGGCTTGCATATGCAAAAATCCTCTATTAAAAATAGTACATTAAAACACATCTATTTATATTTGTTTATACACATATTGACATATTTTATGTATCTTGTCTTTTTACTATGCACTTATTTACTGCATACTACATGAATAGCATGTATATAATGTATATGGTTTGCTCTGCTGCATGCTGGAGATGCTTCAATCGCTCAGAGAAAGGAATAAAAATTTATGGTTTTTCCTGTGAGAGAAAAGAAAAAATTGCTTTCCCAAGTCAGCAGGAGTGATTACTAAAGATTACAACAACAAAAATGTGACATTGCATTTGCATGTTTTATAAACAAAGGCCACACCATTGGGAAGGTTAATGTTTTGTTTATTAAAAATAAGGAACATAGTCCTTTTCTATAAATGAACCAGATCACATTGCTCCAAAGCATCTAGACACCTTTTTTAATTAATTCAGGTGTGATAAGGTGCAGTCAGTGCTGACAAAGACATTTAATTGCACACACAGAGCTTGACAGGGGGAGGGAAAGTGCAGAACAATGTTAATATTTGCATTCAAAATATTGACTCTCCATTCACTTTGCCTGTAGGGAACTTTTATGAAGTTAAATCAGTGTCTCTAAAATTTTAACCTGAATTTATGATGCTTGAATACATGTGTAAATTTATGTTCTTGAAAATGTTCACTGCGAATTTTAGTCTGAATTTACCTCTTTAAAATTTAGGTCTTGAAAATTCAGATTAAAAAATTCAGGTCATAAAAAGTTCAGGTTGAAAAAAATGCAGGTAGTAAGAGATTCAGTTTCAAAAATCTGATAGTAAACAATTCAATTTAAAAAAAGTTAGGTAGTAAGGAATTCAGTTTAAAAACTTCCAGGTAGTAAAGAAATCATTTTCATAACATTCAGGTAACAAGAAATTCAGGTTAAAAAAATCCAACTGTACAAAATGCAGCACCTAATTTTGGCATGGTGGTGAAAATTCAGGTCAATTCAATTTTTGAATAATTGAATTTTAACCTGAATTTTTCAAGAACTGAATTTTAAAGAGGTAAATTCAGACTCGGTATTTCCAAATACCTAGAATTCACAGTCATTTTTTAAGAGCATAAATTTATGCGTTGATTTTGTCCCAAACATCATAAATTCAGGTTCAGGTTCTAGAAACATTGATTTTACTCCATAAACATTTCCTGTGGGGAATTTTTGTATTGGAGAAGACTTGCAACTGAGAGGTTAGCTGCTTAAATATACATACATTGGCATAACAGGAGGATTTTACAGTACAGATCATTGAAATTTCATCGTTTACAGTATGAGCTGTTATTACAGAACTTTTTCTTGTCATTTTGTAGTACACAATTTTGCTTAAATCCAGTTATGAACAATATATAAAAAATCTTAAAGCAACACAGACCAGCAAGCATTTCATGCTGCTTTAAGCTGGTCAATACTAGTTTATGCTGGACTAGTGCTGTTCTGGTGCTGGTTTAGCTGGTCACCCCAGCATGGTCATGTCAGTTGACCAGCTAAACCAGCATCAAAACACATCAGTAAAAAGTGTTTTGCTGTCTTTTCCTCTGAGATAATCATTTGGATCATTCATATAGTGTTAAATACAACTGGATATAGGAGTGACACACTATGTTTTAATGTGCAGCCTTTTGCCAAAAGAATGGGACACTCTGGAGCAAGTGTCTACAAACCTATAGTGGACATACAATGACCGACCACTTCATTAAAACCACCTCCTTGTTCTCCAATCATTGTCCATTTAATCATCTCCACTGATCATATAGGAGCATGTTGTAGTTCCACAGTTACAGACTAGTCCATCTGTTTCTCTGCATACTTTTTACCCTGTTCTTCAATGGTCAGAACCCCACAGGCCCCCCAAAGAGCAAGTATTATTTAGGCGGTGGGTCATTCTCTGCACTGCAGTGACACTGACGTGGTGGTGATGTGTTTGTGCGTTGCACTGGTCTGTGTGGATCAGACACAGCAGTGCTGCTGGAGTTTTTAAACACCTCAGTGTCACTGCTGAACTGAGAATAGTTCACCAACCAAAAATATCCAGCCGACAGCGCCCTGTGGGCGGCATCACTGATGAAGCACTAGAGGATGTCCAACACAAACTGTGTTGCAGCAGATGAGCTACTATCTCTGACTTTACATCTACAATGTGGACCAACAAGGTAGAGGAGAGAAATGCATAGCAGGACCATTTGTCTAGCATTCTAGACATACAGTCTGAACTCTTGGTTGTGAACAAATAGGGAGAGATAAATTAGCTCAAAAGACATTTGAATGCTGAATTTTATTCATTTTTGAAATGATTTCCACTTCATTTGTACAACATGCGCCTACAAAGATAACAGCTCCTGCCGTGGATGTACAGCCCTAGAAAAAAACTTCAACTGGTCTACACACTTAAAAATGATGGTTCTTCAAAGGTTATTTAGTAAAAAAAAGAACTTCTATATAGAGCCATGATCTCTCATGCCATCACGAAAAGGTCCTTCAGATTACTAGAGAAAGTGCTGTAGATGGTTCTATATCAAATCATTTTGAAAAAGGGGTTCCATATAGCTCCAAAAAGGGTCCTGCTCTGCTGTAAAACTGTATATGCAGTGCGTGCTTCGGACTGTAGTGCAGTGCACTGTAAATATTAAAAGAGTCAAATAACTTTGCGATCCAGACAGAATTGTGCCTCGGGCCTTTTGTTTGACACATGGGCTTTGAAGTGTTAGAGTGATTTTGATTCTCATTCAGAAAAAACAGTGCTTCCACGTTGCCAGCAGGGGGCAGCAGCAGAAGCAGCGGCAGCAGAAGCCCCGCCCCCTGCGCTGACGTAGTCCATGGGAAAATATCCGCTACAGCGCCGAGCGCTAAAAACACAGATACAAAACAAGCCACAAACAGCAGTTTCGGTCAAAATGAAAGTGGAGTTTCGATAGAGAAAACAGTCGGCTCTGGTCGACCTGCCCTGTTTGACAAGTCCGCACAGAGGCCCAGCAGCAGCTCCAGGAAGCAGACACACATCTCACTGCCTGACTGACTAGTGAAGAATTCAGCAAGAATTCAAGGGCGAAAAAAATCAAGATCGAAATCAGCTCGACAGGAGCAGCGATAGCTTAAGGTGAGAGCTCCTTCAAACCCATCTGTAGTCCAGCTGTGCTCCCTCACTGCCTGACCTCTGGTAAGTTTGGACTACATAAACTGCACAGGTGACGAGGCTGAAGTCAGCTTCTCTCTCGCCAGCGTCTGCTTCGAATTGTCCTGTTCCACCTTAAATGGTGCAGCGGTTACACTGTGGCGTGACTGCTGCGCCATTTAAGGTGGAATGGAAAGAAGTCGAGCAGGAGGAAATCTGAACTACAGCTAATGCAATGATCTACTGTTTGTTCGGGATTGTGCTCTAAAGATTTTGGGTTTTGCAAAGCTAATGGTTCTGTTTAGAACCATGCCGTTCTGTGCACTCTGTTCTTTAGAAAAGAGAATGATTCTATAAAGAACCATGAACACTCAAAGAACCCTTTACATGCAAGATTAAAGGGTTCTTCAGAATGTGCTGTAGATGGTTCTGTATAGAACCTTTTTGAAAAGGGTTGTTACAAACTTGACATCACTGCACGTTCTCCAGAAATCTGAAGAACCCTTTAATCATGCCAAGGGTTCTTTCTGTGTTAATGGTTCTTCATAGAATAATTTTCTTTACAAAAGAAAAAATGGCTTTATCTAGAACCATATATAACACTCTCCATCAATCTGAAGAACCATTTCACCATGCAAAAGCCCTTTGAGCATGAATCGGTTCTATAGAATTCATGGTTCTAAATAGAACCATTGAAACCTTGAAGAGCCATCTTAATGAGAGTGTGTATAGAACAATTTCATGCTTTAGTGGTTCTTTAGATTGATGGAGACTGTGTTGTATATGCTTATCTGTGGGACCTTTTTAGAAAATGGTTCTATGCTGGAGGGGCGGCACGGTGGCGTGGTGGGTAGCGCTGTCTCACAGCGAGGAGGGCCTGGGTTCGATTCCCCGGCCTGGCGGCCAGGGTCCTCTCTGTGTGGAGTTTGCATGTTCTCCCCGTGTCTGCGTGGGTTTCCTCCAGGTTCTGACGACCCTGACGGAGAAGCGGCTTAGAAAATGGATGGATGGATGGTTCTATGCTGCACCAAAAAAGGGTCTGCTGTTGTTAGAATGGCAAGTTGTAACAACAGAAGAACCCTATTGGTGCTATACAGAACTTTTTCAGAAAGGTTTTAAGTGAAACCACATACAACACATCAATCCATCAGTCTGAACCATTTTACCGTGCAAAGAGTCTTTTTTAAGTGTGTTGATAAAATAAACTCTCCAAAAAATGGTTCTAAACTGTCACTGGGGCAGTACCCCTCTTATCCCTGGGGTGGAACCTCAAGGGTCCATCTCATTTCGTTTAGTCAGGGAACTTAAATCTACCATGATCTACTGAAATTATGTTTTTTTTTTTTTTTTGGTACTGACTCCGCACACCCCGACTCGTCTCCAGACTTTTATTTTGTTGTTTTTTTTAAACATTGGGCTATGAAAAGATACAAAAATGTACTTTTCACCTAGAAAAACGTATTTAAGGTTCACAGTTGGACCTTAAGACGGCTGTACCTTTGAGGAACATTTACTTTGTTTGTACCTGTGTGTAAATGGTTGTGGTTTATAGTGAAAGGTCTGATGTTTTAATAGTATATTGCTGTTCATGTTTTTGCAGAACGTTTATTGTTGTAGTGTCGGCTCAGGCCGTGTGGTATCATCACTGAGTCACCTTATTCAAAACCAGCGGTGCTCTTTGCAAATCATACTTGCACTGAATTTGAGTGCAGCCTGGGTTCATGAGCTGCTCTGTGTCTGATCCGTGAAACATTTTGTATGACGTGGAAAAGAGGGGAGAAGGAGCTTATAATGTTTCAGCTTTGGTGCGTGAAATCAATCACTGGCCAACCAGCACCTCATTAACATGAAACATTCCCTAATTCTTGCAGATGTTTTGACAGGGGGTCAATAAACAGCACTCGTAGGCGGAGTGCAAAAATTATAACAACTGTAAAGAATGAAATGTGATATGATTGTAGTGTGGTTATTTTCCTAAAATAGTATATTTAAATGCCCCTTTATTGCAGTGTATGAGATGCTTCTGCACTATCTGTATTTTGTATGGTTTATTTTGTTGGCAAAGTCAGTATTATAAAACAAACACCCAGTGTAATATGCTTTTAAATGGAAAATGGAATTGGGGTGGGTGATATAGCAACAGTATTATATCACAATACTTCAAGACATTTTTTGCGATACTTGATATGCATCACAATTCAGTTTTTTGAAAGATTTAATAAGTTGGATTATTTAAAACCGATTCTATATGCCACATATAGAAATACAGAAATGCAGATAATGCAGTTAAACAATTTTAATTATGTTCACTGTTGACAAGTGTTAAGTGTAAAATAAGTACATCCACTTTTTTACTGGATTGTCATGTGCTTTAGATTGTTTTGAAGGAAAATCCTTTAAAATAATCTTTGAAATGAATATTAAATTCAATTTCTGAAAACGTCTTTTTCACCTAATTAATGCTTCCAATACAGAGATTTTAATCGAGGAAAACAGTCCATTCAAAATAATCAGGTTTGTCAAACCTGAGCAGCATGGAGTCATTCACTTTATTACAACAACCTTAAATAATGTTTATGTTTAGAAATATTTTATTGAATATAAAATATTTTATTAATATTTTATTAAAATTTGCCTGCCCTACTGAAGGACTGCATCAGGCCTTCTTTCAGCTCAGGCATCAGCAGTCTTTCAAAATATTTTCTATATTAAACCATTAGAACCTTTTTAGATCTCGGTCCTCTGATAATAGGTTAATTCTAACTGGGTGTCCCAGTTTGTGTGATATTTTTGTTTCTAGTTTTCCCACAGCCTGACCTGATAGTCTTGTGTATAAAGGGTGATTTCAAATGATCCACTGCAGTAACCCCACTTACTGTCTAACTAATACACTGCAACTTCATTGGAAATTATTATATAAATAAATAGTGTCTTAATTATTATTCATATCCAGTGCTGTTGTTTAAACATCAGAGCTTTGAAAGTGAAATTGCAACCCACAGAGCAGAACTTCACTTGGTCATGGACAGGAACGTACTAATACAGTACAGTACATGTATTAAACATACTTCACTATAAATCATATAGCAAGAGGACAAAATCCCCATTTAGTATAGCGTTATTGTCTTGGAGTAGAAAAGGCAGAAAGAGTATCATCCAACAGTTTCAGTGATTTGGTTACTTTATTCTGCAGTGGAGAAACATGGTTGGTGTGAAAGTAGAGGAGGCAGTGGATAGGGCAAGATGGAGGCAGATGATCCGCTGTGGCGACCCCTAAAGGGAGCAGCCGAAAGAAGAAGAAGAAGAGGTTACTTTATTCTGCAGTACATGATTTAAAATAATTTGAAAAGGGTTCTGTGTAGCACCAAAAGCGTTCTGCTATGGTTACCATGTCAAGCTTGTGTTACTAGAAGAACCTTTTTTGGTGTTCTATAGAATCCTTTTCAAAAAGGCTCTATATAGAACAATCTAGCACACTCTCCGTCAATTTAAAGGACCTGTTCATGATGCAGAGAACCCTTTAATCATGCATAGGGTTCTTTAAGTGTTCATGGTTCTATATAAACTATTTTCTTTCCTAAAGAATCCTTGAAGAACCATCTTTGTGAGTGTACTCTGCGTCTTGATGATAAGACATTCGTCCAACGCAGAAAAGAGTGGAGATTTGAGCGGTACATGATTGTAAAATAAATAAATAAATAATTTAAAAAATGTACTAAATAAATAAGTCTTTATTTATGTTGCACCTTTCACACATTAAAATCAAAGCAACAATAGCTGTTAATCACTCAGTCCAAGCAGCATAAACAGAGGGGTCATATAAACAAAAGAATAGAGCCATTAAAAAAAAAAGAAAGAAATGCAAGTAAAAGATTAGACAAGATTTAAAGAAGGTGTTGCTGTGAGGATTTGATTGCATTCAGCCACCGCAGCATTAGTGAGGCATTGTTGCTGGGCGATAAGGCCTGCCTCACAGTTCAGGCTTTGCATTGGGTTGAGGTCAGGGCTCGGTGCAGGCCAGTACAGGTTCTTCCACACCAAAATTTGCAAATCATTTATTTATTGAGCTCATTTGTGCACAGGGACATTGTTCTGCTGAAACAGGAACAAGTCATCCCCAAACTCCTGCCACAAATTTAACACATGATTATCTAGAACAGAGATTCCTAATCTTTTCTAACTCGCAGCTCACACAACCACGAACCTCATTAAACAAATCTAATACAAAAGTCAACGTAGCCTGTCAGTTTTGCTTGATTTTGTAATAGAACACAACACAATAAACACTCAAAAATAAATCATATGTTCTAACTTATCTAATGAGTTTGCTGCTGATGTTTGGCAGCTACCAACTGCTGGATGTCATGCTGAAGAATTGGAAGTTGCGATAAGACTGTCGTAGTTTAATAGGTTTAGATGCTTATTTGTTTATTTGTTTAGCCTTAAACTGACGGGGTAATTTGGCCTCAACGCTTTATTTAAAAAAAAAAAAAGACCTTTGAGGGTTTGAACTAAAGGGCCCAGATCATTATAACAGACCCAGCCAATTATTTCTCTTCCACCAAACTTTAGGTTCAGTTCAGTGCCGAGTGCCAGTTACTCCTTTTCTGTTCTTGAACATGTGAAGCCAAAAGACTTTTACACAACAAATGTGATTTATTTCTGTAGTATTTTTAGACCACAGTAAATTAATTTGATTATATCATACCCTGCACACAAAATGTGATTGTTCAAGTGGTGAAAATGCAGTATTATTGTACTTGCACTCTGATATCTGTGAACTTTCGCCAGTAATAGGATTCGTTTGTTCTCTGCTTGATTACAGATGCTGTAAGAATCTCCAAAAGCTGCTCAAACTGAGTTATAAACATCCAAGCATTTTGTGTGGTGGTCTTGGTTAACTGACAACATCCTTTCAATTTGCAGTGAGGCTCCATACTCCTGTATTTTCTATGTTTTGATTTTAGGTTTTTCTTAGTCTGAGTTATGATGGCTGTTTTGCTTGTATGTGGGGCAAGCCTTTGTGAAACACTGTCTTCTTAACTATTTATCTATGATGGATGAATTTAATACAAAATAAAAGAGAAACGACTTGCACTGAAAATCTAATCATAGCTAGCATTTTGCCAGACTTATCAGTACTTTGTATTGGCAAATAGTTCAGGTGTTGGAGACTGGTTTTACCGTCCTTGTAATAATTGCTGTGCTGTTGTTGCTCCTAGACATTTCCACTTCACAATAACAGCGCTTACAGTTGACTGGGGCAGCTCTAGCAGTGCAGAAATTTTATAAACTGACTTTTTTTCAATGGTGGCATCCTCTGACAGTGCCATTGTTGAAAGTCTGCCAGTGTTTGTGTACAGAGACTGCATGGCTGTGCGCACCTATTAGCAATGGGTGTGGCTGGAATGTGTGTCCACATAGTTATTACCTCAGTAAACTGTATTTTACCTCAGTAAACACTCATTTTTTTTCCTGTGTCATTCACAGTGATGGCGGAGTTGCTGCGTCTGCTGCTCAGCGTGTCCGAAAAGGCTGCCAATGTGGCTCGAGTGTGCAGGCAGGAGGCGGCACTCTTTGAGCTGCTGGTACAGGAGAAAACAGGGGTTGATAAGAACAAGAAGTTTGTCCAGGACTTCAAGACACTTGCTGATGTGGTGATACAAGAAATGATTCGACATGATGTTTGCACACAGGTGCTTAGCAAATATTTGATGTATTTGTCAATCAGGTGATATAATCATTTGGCTGTGGCTTATTGTGATGTTATCTTTCTCATGTGTGTTTATGCTTGTTTAATAGTTTCCAGAGTTGACTGGCTTCATTCATGGAGAGGAATCAAACAAGTTTGAGAATGGACTTGGTGAGTGACATTCCTCAAGATGCAAAAGAGACATTTGTGTAGTGAGGAGGAGAATCGCCATCTAAGCAACTAGCCTACTGTAGCTACTGTAACAGGAGTGGGGGGAAAACAAATACAGCGTACAATTGCTGATCTCACATTTAACTACATGATAACTAAAACAGCTGACGGGATTGAACTTTGTTTCATTTACCCCAGTCGACTTTACTGCTTATACCTAGCATGCTAGCCTGTTAAGTAGTAGCTTATGAATGAGTACAGAATAAGTTTCCATAATCTGCAGAAACAGTTAAGCAGGCTAATGCTGTGTTTTCAGTTTTCTATGCCTTATTGTTGAGCTGGTTTAAAACAGTGAAGGGTTTAAGTGTTTAAAGTGAAAGTACCTGACTGATGGCATTAAGCAGCCATGAAAAGGTTGAGTCCAAGCCCCCATGAACATCGCCACTGGCGACTGTGGCAAGGAAAAACAGTTTGGGGCAGTCGTGGGCTGGAGGTTAGGGAGCTGGCCCTGTGACCGGAAGGTTGCTGGTTTGAACCCCATCACTGACCCCCCATGACTGAGGTGTCCTTGAGCAAGACACCTAACCGTGATGGGGCTGCCCACCGCTCTGGGCAAGTGTGCTCACTGCCCCTAGTGTGTGTGTTTATTCACTAGTGTGTATGTGGAGTTTCACTTCACGGATGGGTTAAAAAAAAGTATCACAACTTAAACTCCCTAAGCAAGAGGAAGAGACCTTGAGAGAAATCATGACTCAAAAGGTCAAAAGGGGAGCCTATCCTCTTCTGCTTGACTCCGGATAGAAAACGCTAACAGCAAAGAATGAGATTTGACCATCAGTACTTATGTGTATGTATATATGTACACACACACACACACACACACACACACACATACACTATATTCCCAAAAGTATTCACTCGTCTGCCTTCACACGCATATGAAATTGAGTGTCAACCCATTCTTAATCCATAGGGTTTAATATGTCTGCCCATCCCTTGCAGCTGTAACAGCTTCAACTCTTCTGGGAAGGCTTTCCACAAGGTTTATGAAAGTGTTTATGGGAATTTTTGACCATTCTTCCAGAAGCGCATTTGTGAGGTCAGACACTGATGTTGGACGAGAAGGCCTGGCTCACAGTCTCTGCTCTAATTCAGCCCAAAGGTGTTCTGTCGGGTTGAGGTCAGGACTCTGTGTAGGCCAGTCAAGTTTTCACACCAAACTCATCCATGTCTTTATGGACCTTGCTTTGAGCACTGGTGCACAGTCATGTTGGAACAGGAAGGGACCATCCCCAAACTGTTCCCACAAAGTTGGGAGCATTAAATTGTCTATTAAAAGTGTTTCACTGGAACTAAGCCGAGCCCAACTCCTGAAAAACAACCCCACACCATAAATGCAATGCAGTCAGACAAGTACCGTTCTCCTAGCAACTGCCAAACCCAGACTTGTTCATTGAGATATATATATATATATATATATATATATATATATATATATATATATATATATATATATATATATATATATAAACCTTTTGGTTTTATTCATGATTGTGAGAACTCAAGGTGAATTACATTTTGTAATGTGTTCATTGGCATCAGAGAAGTGTGAGGACCCAACAGTTTAGGTTTGTGCGTCCTGGTGCTTAAAGCAGAATTAGGATTATGGATGGTCAGCTAACTAGTTAACTACTGTAAGTTATCTTTATATCAAAAAGCTTCAAAATATGTAGTATGAAAGTGCTTTGTTAGCTAACAGGCAACCTAAAATACAGCCAATACTTCCACAAATGTACTTTTTCTTTACATGAAAACAGACAAAACTTGAAAAAATGGAAAAAACTATTCATTTTTTATCTTTATAATATCCTTGCTTCTCATTTTTACTATCAACATGTGCAGTTAAGGAATTTCAAATGTTAACATGTTACATATTAAACAATACAAATCTAGTCCCACATTCCCTGAAACTGCAGGTAGCGCTAAGTGATGCATCGTCTGCACCTGTATTACTTCACACAGCAGTACTTATAGTTAGTTTTAGAAATATTGATAGCAAAGATTTTGCAACATACTGCAACATACTAGTCCATAAACCTGACACCCATAATAGACTCTGCGGTTCACTTTTGTAATATTAAAAAAATTATAATAAGAAGAAGAAAATGAACACAGCAATCTGATCAAAACAAGTTCTGGTTTGTAAGTCATTCTTATGAGATCATTAACATTGTCAGTGCAAGCTTTAATATAACCTGATACTGAGATATTTTGACATATTTAGAAAATATTCTGACATTGAATTGTCAGTATTGCCCAGCACCAACTGGAGGTCTGAAATAACGTTCATAACAAATTCTGTCTCAGCTCTTTGAATTGTTGTATCTTAAATTGTACGGTATCTTCAGCTACACAGAAAATTAACATTTTCTTGATTTAGTCTGTCTTTCTAAAAAATAGCACTTAGAACCCCAAGCTTTTGTTATATTACGCATCATCATTTGGGACATCTCTGTGTTTGCTTTTAGGAGAGAGTGTGACCATTACAGTTTGTGCCAAGGAAGAGGACACATGTGACTTGTTGGCCAAGGTGCTGGACGGTGACCAAACAGCTGCAGTCCTCCTGACCAAAGCTATCCACCAGAACCTGCAGATTAGAGATGAAGCGGCAGAATCCTTGCAGCTCGCTCTCAGCCCAGCAGATGTGGGCATCTGGATTGATCCCATTGGTAATTGATAATCTATTTTCGTCATTGTTTTGTGTAGAATAAAGTTACTAGTAGTAATTCAATGTTAACCTAAGTTCAAATTGGACTTTTGCATTGATAATGTCCTGGTCATGTTAAGCATGATTTGTTGTATTGTATCATATAAAAGATTAAAATTTTCCTTTACTGTAATCTTCCATTAAAACATATTAATATTGACCCGACCTCTAAAACTTGATGATGTCACTGTGCACCAGTGGGCAGGGCAAAATAACATTAACCAATAATATCATGTTTTAGCTACCCCTCCCACCCCCACCCATCATGAAGAGAAAAACGATTTTTAAAATACACATTTTTAAAAATCTTACCTCAAAAGTGCTATAAAACATTGTCTCAGACATCAGCCAGTGCGTTCATAACCATGTCATGTAATAACTTTCTGTGAGGGAGCTTTTAGAGATGGATGTCCAATCGCCACCACTGTGAATAGTTCTAAGTTTCTCTAGAACAGAGCATTTCACACCAAACCACTCTGAATGACTTCATTCACATCTCAAAGATTTGATCGTTATGAAATTTTTAAAAATCTATGGAATTTTCTTGAAGTTATTTCAAAACTAATTGGTAAAGTGGTTTCTGATAGGAATGCACATTGACGTGATCACGTCGATATGGGCAGATAATTGATTTAAAAAAAACTAGCATCAGTCAGATGTTTAAATTTGACTGATATTTTAAAATGATATTTGATGATGTATTTCTTGTACTCCGGAAGAGCCAAATGTTTCAGTGATGCTGAGTTACAGCTGTAAAATATATGATATTTTATGCATTCTACTGCATTTGTAATTCATTACTTCATAGTAATTATTCATTACTAATGTTCATGGCCTATTAAGCGCACTGAAATGTTTTCTTTGTGCAGATGCCACCAGTCAGTACATTGAAGGGAAAGAACAGGAGGTGTCAGATGGGAGATTTTGCCCTTCAGGACTTCCATGTGCATTGGTTCTGATTGGGGTCTACTTACGGGACACTGGAGAACCAGTAATGGGCGTCATTAATCAACCATTTAGCCACAAAGACTCAACAGGCAAGGGGTAAGAATCCTCTTATCAGCAATGCATTACATGCCCAGAGGGCTCTAATTGGTAAATTCCGCTCTACTCATTGCTGACACAAGCATTCAGCTGTGCACAGACAGCTTGTATAGTCTCCATAGAAAAGCACAAAAAGGAATGGTCTACCATCCAAATAATATCTGGACATTAGTGGTCCTATATTGGAGGTGTACCTCATAAATTGGCCAGTTAGTGTATTTTCTTAGGGTTTGGTCATTGTATTTGTGGACAGATGGTGTTTGTTTTTTTTTTGTTTTTTTTTTGAAATTGTATTCCAGAGACAATTCACAGATACTTTTTACTTCTCTTAAGTTATTTAAAAGAGCATTTCAGCCTAAACCTGACATTTAAATGTTATTTGTCCTCCTATGATATTCTTTAGCACAGCACAGCACAGCATTGCATCCTTCAGCCTCATCGGTTTGATAGAATTTTTGATTTTATATTGTGTTCATGTTTCCATTCACCAGTGTTCTCTCACTACAATACCTAGTATACATTGCTCAAATACATCATATAACTGTTGAAAAACAGCGGTGTTGACAGATCTACTTGTTGACTGCTGTCCTAGCAGCTGAGCTAAAGCAAATAAATAAAACTGAACTAGCATTAGTTCAAGTCTAACCTCAGTCATCGAACTAAATCATAAAGGAAACATCAATTCTGTCTTTATTCAGTACAAAATATATGCCAGAGATGAGATTTTACCCTTTTAGACAACAAAAAAGCAGAGCTGATATCTATAGCTGGTTATGCTCCTGATCTGATGAGTCATTTCTGTCATTTAAGGAGTCTATTCTGTCTGTTATAATAATGATTTGAAGCCAGCTATTACAGTTATACACTTATTACAGTTATTACAGCAATAATGTTAGCTATCTGGCTTCCTTCTGCATTTCCCAGCTAATAAAAACAGAAAAAATCTAAACAAAAATTCTTCAAAATTCAACACAAGCGTTCCTTTTTCTAGTTTTTTCTAGTCTTTAAATCACAATTTCACCATATTGATTACAGGAGCACCTCTGTAAAAGGTGGATAGACATGTTAATGACAGGTTTAGAAAGAAATATTAATTTTGGCTGGAGCGTCCCTTTAAAATATGTTTTTTTTTTTTTTTATGTCCACATTAATTTATGTAACTAATCCTATGACTCACCATACATGAACAATTGAATTAACTGTGAGTTAAAGTAGTATTTAAGCAGAAAATCAATTTTCACTCCCTAAATGTAATCAGTTAAGAGTAGTTTTAGCTATGAGGCTAATGAAGATAACAAGTATTGTCAACTAAATTATGGACAAAATTCAGGCTTTAACCTGTGGAGCTTGTAATCATACAGTGTCAGAAACCGCATAAGCAAGTCTGTTAGAGATTACTAAACAAACAGACTGAAACAAGTGTGTGTTGCTTTCAGTGAGCAGTTAGCATCATGCTAATTGGTTATATTGACTGTAAGCTTCATTTACTTATTAGCTTCATGAGCATCTTAGCTCAAGTGCTAAAACTATAGAAGCAAACTTCAGACACCAAACATTTATTAGCAGATCGACTGTATGTGCCGGAAGGGGGTAAATTGTGTCAATTATTGCCAGTTTATGAACCCTATCTTTTATCTTCTTATCACTTTAGGTGGAAGGGGCAGCACTTCTGGGGAGTGTCATATGGAGAAGTCAATAGATGCTCCTTCACATATCCCAAGCAATCTCTTAAGAAGAAAAACGACTCCCTCTCAGTGGTCCTGAGCTCCAGTGAGCGCCGGGAAGTAAAGGATGCTTTAGCGCCGCTTTGCAATGGCTGTTTGAAGTATGCTTCTGGAGCTGGATACAAGATCCTGTGCGTCATCCAAGGCCTTGTGGATGTGTATGTGCTTTCAGAAGGAAGCACCTTCAAGTGGGACTCGTGTGCCCCCCATGCCCTGCTCCGGGCACTTGGGGGAGGAGTTTCCGACCTTGGGGAGTGTCTCTCAGCCGTCAGCAATGGAAACAAGGGCTTTAAAGCCGAACTGACCTACCATCAGCCCCAGGCAGGGTGCCAGGGAGTAGACAGGTGGGCAAACCGTGGCGGAATAGTGGCCTATTTGGACTCTGCAGTTATTGACAGGGTTGTGGGTGCACTTGTTGGGAAAATTTGAATTTATTTTTTATTATGTTGTCAGATGTTTATCTTTGGAGCAGGTTTTATTCTTTTGTTAACAGTTATATGTATTTCCATTGTTGCTATTCTATATTGTCATAGATCTTCATGGCGTTATAAACTATTATATGTATCGAGAGACTCAGTGATGTAAAATCCTTTTAAATCTAGGAAAACAAGACAAATCCTGATAGGGACCTTTATAATTCTTTTATTTGCATAACCTACATAACCTCTTCTGTTGCATACATTTATATTACCTGTTTTCTCAAACTAGCAAATGTTGGAGCTGCCAGTGAACAAACAGGCAGTCAGAATGCAATATTATATTTTGTTATGTCGATTATGTTTTAAGATGCAAAATGTAATGCAATTTTTAAAAAGTAATATTAAAGACATATAATACTGTGTAATCTTTAGGCAAAAGAGCATAAAGTTTGTGAAAATACCATTGAGTTGACATGTTCTACTCCAAGTTGTCAGTGTCGAAACAAACTAGAATGTACCTCCAAAATGCTGACTTTACACATTGTTTGGACAAATTTTATTGGGCTATTCATCATGAAAGTTTCACGCAATGTAAAGGAAAGATGGCACTTTCAAATCATGTATGGGGGAAGCGGGTTTGGTTTGTATAGGAGAACACCTAGATGTATACATTTATTACTCAAATAACTTTGTATTAATTTAATGAACTTGGCATCAGATAGCTTTTATGATTCACCATTTAATTGAGCAGTAAAAGCACTGTTCAACTCACCCATGCAGGTGTTGAGGTCTTCACAGCTCACGGCTCAAACTTCACTTCTTCAGCAGACGCTTCTTGATTGTGATCTAAAGTCTGGCTGGCAGCTCGCCACTTGTTGAGAACTCCCAAATTATTGAAGTCATTGAGAATAAACTAGAGTCGCGCACTTGCGCGAAGTCGGGTTTAGTAAAAGACATCGTCATACAGAGATGTCAATGGATCACCATTTCTTCTTTCTCTTTTCATAAAGCAGGAGTTCACACATTACAGAGAGTGTTATCACCCTCAGCCAGCCCAGACTGTCTTCCCCCGATAAACATCAAGGTTACATACCAGTGATGGAGGCATAGAAAAGTACATAACATTCCTAACCTGAAAGACTCGGGCCCTTAGAGACATTACAACTATGCTGATAGACAGAATAAGCATAAAAAAGCCCTAAAAATGAATCATTTTCCAGCAAAGGTCAAGGCTGAAAAACCGACCCTTTTAATATCAGAAAATATTGGTTGGAATTGGTTGTTCCAAACAGCCCCAGCTTGTAATTGGTTGGCACAGTGTTAAAAGGCTAACATTTCAAAGAATGAAGCAGCAAATAAAAATGATCAGAGATTAAATGGCAACCAAATAAGATTTTTGATTCAGTTAGGTGTTCGGAATGTTTAATTTATTTTATTAGTGTACAATGCACAGCTGTACTGTGTGAAAGAAGAAACAGCTTTCATAAAATATTACTCAAGCAAAAAGTTGTATTTGAAAATGATTTTCTAAGTGAAAATACAAGCTCATCCTCCACAGAGAACACACACAAGCACATTTTAATACACAATTACTGTTGGCTGAATTTAACATATTGGAAAATCGGAAAACATGGTCTGTGCAACAGTTGTTTTTGTTTTCATTATGTTATATTCAGCAAACAACTAGAAACCTTACACTAGAAATTGCTACGTTTTGGTTATTTTCAATTAGAACGTCAATAAAAACATATCATTTGGCCAGGAGTGTTGTCCTACAGCTTAGAAGCAAGAGCAACTTGTTAATAAAATTACATTTATATCAACACAGCATTCTAGTTGTGTTAGTGTGCTTTATAGTATGTGTGTGGTCTATAATATAAAATAGCCATAGTCAGGCCAGGCTGAAACATGTGCCAACCAACCCCACCCACATTAGGACACAACTCTGCTTGCTTCATGTTAGCCAGCTGGCGTTACTTATCCTTCGCTTTAAAATCAAATACAGCTGATTGCTATTTCTTGTATTTTTTTAAATTGCCTTTTTTTTTTTTTTTTTTTTTTACCCTATTTCCCCTCAATTTAGTCGTCTCCAATTACACCTGCTACTTAGGACTCCCCGACTCACAAAATACTACCAATGCTAGGAGGGTGAAGGCCAGCATCTTCCTCCGATACTGCATCTTTTCGAGCCATCCTACCCACTCAGAGAGAGCAAGGCCAATTGTGCTCTCTTGGACTCCCGGCTCCAGATGGCTGTAGCATCACCAGGGATCGAACTCGCGATCTGATGATGGGGCCAGTGCTTAGAGGGTTGTGCCACTCGGGAACCCCCTAAATTGTCTTTAAAAAATGTAATTTGATGTGCTTACTCAGGGAGATTTTTTTATACACACATTAACACACGGTTGCATTCAGAGCTCCTGATAAACTGGATCCCCTCCCTCTGCAAGTTGACGTTGTGCCAGCCAACCCTGTTGTTTCCCAGAGTCCAGTGGTGGTGTACTTTACACCTCTCAAATAGTGATCTTAAGCTCTGTGGTGTGTCGCTTCATGGCTGAGCTGTTGTTGCACCTATTCTGCAATAATAGCAGTTACAGTTGTCTGGGGCAGACTCTAGGAGTGGTGTACACACACACACACATACATACATATGTATGTGTTTTCTGGAACTTGTTCTGGATTTATCAAAAGGGAAAATATCTATTTGAGACCCTTATTTCCATATTCCTCCATTTCCTAAACTGTGAATGTCACAGAGCTGTGGTTTCACTGCGTCCTTTTCGTAGGGTTATACTCTGCTGGAGAATCAGTGTTGTGGAAACAGCAGGGTACATCTGCACTTCTGGTAATGCCTTTTTATGGCCAAAGACCTCTCAAAGATTTCATCTCCACTCAGCTGAAGAAACATTAAGAAGTGTTGCCAAAGCCACATGACCAGAATAAGAGATTAGAAGGCCATAAAGAGCCTTTGCTCTTTAGTTGATTTACTGTAAATACTAGATTAGTCTGTAATACTGGATGAAAGGATGCTTGCAATATCAAACTGGCAAACACGTAAGATTACTGTTACAGTACTTTCTTCACTATTTGGAGTTCATGAGGTGAAATCTATTCTGCCTGTGTCCACATTTTACACGATCTTGCAGCTTATTAGTTTTAAACACAGTAGGACTAAACCATTAGAGCATGTTCATGTAAGGAGTATATATTATATACTATATAACTCAGCTGTAGAGCTAGAATGAAAACCATATTTTAGTTGGAGGCTGTCTAACCTTTAGCATATAATGAAAATGGTTGGTGCTACTGTTGAAAAGTTTGGAATCACTTACAGTAATAAGTGTTCACAAATAATTTTATTCAATAATTCTACGTTCAGGCTAGACTAAAATATAAACAAACATCTTAGATGTTGTGTTCAGTATTTTCATACGTAGCAGGTTATTTGAACTGTTCTGTGTACTGTAATTATTTCTTGTTGTGTCAGTCATCTGCCTTTATTCACTACTTTTGAAATAGGAAGAATTCTGGATATTACTTTCATTATAGCTTTATTTCTTTCTTAATCATTTGATCATTAGAATCACTTTAGACTTTAGACTAGATTTTGATTTTAAAACAGTGATGCCAAACATTTAAACAGTATGTAATCCTGATCACAAGAAATTTGCATAGTGGGCTGTACTTCAAATATACTTAAGTGCTAATTCTGATCTGTGAACTTTTGTAGTTCAAAGTTTGGAATGCAGCAGGAAAACTGAAATAAATTATCGCATCATGATCTTGTTTCTGCCATTTTCTTTGATAAATACACTTCGTTTTCAGATGTCCAGATGTTTGAAGGCATTATTAAAGGGGAATACCACCATTTCTTTCTAAATGTATATATAATTCGGTGTTTGAGATGTAAACAGAGTGATTCAGAGTGGTTTGGTGTGAAATGGTTCAGATTTCTTCACAGTGGTGGTGAAAGGAACCAACACAAATACAGACATTTTGTTTACTATCCAAAACCATCAGTGAACCTGCTTGTGTTTTCTGTCTTAACCACTAAATTATGCAGAAATTTTGATAATATGGTGTGGTTCCCCTTTCATTGAAAAGTACAGTACATAAATCCACAGAATGCTACCTCCCACAAAAAAATTAAAACTGCAAATAGTTACGGAAATCAACTTTAATATGAAAAGAAAAAAAAACAGCAATTGATGAGTGATTATGGGGGAGAGGATGGATATAAGTGTCCTGCACCATCATAATGATTGTCTGAGATTTTAGTCATATAAATTTTTTTGCATATACATTTAAATTCACTTAACACCATATTCTTCTGGGATGGTCATCCAGAGATGGACTGCCTTCATCAAGACACATTCTTGTGTAAACTAGAGCATTTATGCTGCCATGCATCCAATTACTTTTAAGCAAATTTAGTGAAAGTGACCCAGTGGAATCAAACCGTCAAACTGATTTCTAAATACTGAGATGGGGAGGGGAAAACGTCCTTATAGTTAAGAGTCCTCAAGCAAATATAAAGTTCAATTTAATAAATTTAAGATGTGACAAAATTCTGTTCATATAACCGAGCCATTCTTTATACAAATGGTTGACAAACATTAAAACAAAAAGAAAAACAATCGAAATAAATTGCACATTTATCCCCACTTTACACTGAAAACACACTCATACTCTGGGAATTTCTATCATTGTTAGTGTGTTTAGGCTATTTTTTGCATGCCTGCTTTATCCCTTCAGCACTGACATCATCCTGCTTAAGAAACTGATGGCTGATCTGGCGAACGCAGCTCTCACATTCTATAGTACTCTTAAAAAGATGCTTCTTTAAGGGTTCCTTAGAAAAGAAAGTGGTTCTATAAAGAACACTCAAAAGAACCCTCTGCATGCTTAAATGGTTCTTTCCATCATGAAGGTGTTCCTTAGATTGATGGAGAATGAGCTGGAGATGGTTCTATATAGAACCTTTTTCAAAAAAGGTTCTTCTATCCTTACAAGCTTGACATCGTAACAATAGAAGAACCCATATGGGTGCTTTATGGAACCCTTTTCAAAAGGGTTGAAAGGGTTTTAATCATGCAAAGTTCTCTGAGTGTTCATGGTTCTTTATAGAACCATTTTCTTTACTAAAGAACTCAAAGAACCATCTTTTTAAGAGTGCTGAAGCAACAAGGTGGAAAATAAACATAGGAAGGTATTGTGGAATAAATAGAAAGTGGCAAAGATCTTGAATATCAATCTGGACAGTATTAAGACCATCGCTGTATCAAGACCAAGCCCATTAAACATTGTTCTTAGATTACCGTCTTATCAAGATCATTGTGCAAAAAAAAAAAAAAAAACACTTTTCAGAAAGCAGGCTGTTTGCTTTTTGCCTAAATATGGTTTACAATAGATTTGAACAGATTTAATTCAAATACAGTAATTCAAATACAGTAAATCAAAAAGAATAAAAACCAAACAGGTTCTGACATGTATTTTAGAATCTGTGTTCATTATAAATCGCTTGCTGCTTAGCAAGAAACAAACTGCAAAAAGTGCTTATTTTCAATTTTTCTATCATTCCAACTAAATTTCAGTGAGCAGCTCATTCAGTTCAGCCAACAAAGCAGTTAGCAGAAACAAGAGGACTGGCGATAGTTGTGTGTCTAACATCTGTTTCGCAAAGCATGACCAAAACTCTAAAAAAACAAACAAAAAGAACAATAAAGTAATTCAAAAGTCATTCAAGTGTAAACAGAAGTGAACTGGTGTGAGTTTGGGCAGAGTAATGACAGAGTAGCGTTCCTCCTGACCATCTTCAGGAGGGTGGGGACTATCATTACTGTACTCTGTGCAAATTCCATGTATATTTCGAATTCTGAACTGCCCTTCAGATCATCAGCTTCTTCTCTCTGTTCTCTGCAGACCAACTGTGACCGCACCATAGTCATCCCTGAGGTGTATTCATGGTCGACAGAAGAATCATAAACACTGATGCAAAAAATTTTACAAAGAATGGCAAAAAAAATAAAAATATGCAAACTTCATCATGAAAAACCATGCCATCTTCTAACTGTGCATGGCAAAAACATACGAAAGGCCATGGAAATTTACCTTCTGCGAATCATTTAACACATTAAACGATTGAACGAGTGGCATGGTCAAGCTGTGCATTTCCAAACACAAATAGAAAAAGAAAGGGCTTGAAAATTATCCGACAAAAAGGCTACAATTGTAGATCTTTTCTTTCGCCAGCCTTCTCAAACAAAGCACAGTTTTCAGCTAGTTCCTGTTGGCATTGAAAAGATTCGACACACCAACACTGAAACATTCTTCTGAGGTCAACCCAACCCATTTTGTCCTTGTGCCCCAGCACAAGTCCGTCAGGCCAGGTCGTGGCAGCGCTCTGCTGCAGTCCGTCTTCCTCCTGCAAGGTTGTCGGAGCATGCTATGGCATCGCTCAGCGCTGGAAAGGCTTGCGTGCCTTCTTCCGCCGGCGTGGGTGTTTTCCTCCTTCAGTCCAACATTCACTAGCTTCTCCTCGTTGTGCCCCAGGGTTAAAGAAACCTGGCTGGGGAGGGGGACCTGAAAACAGTCCACCAGTCCCTGCGCCAGCCCCTGAGGGATGATGGGGAGGCGTTCCTGAGGAGAAGAACCCACCGTTGGAGGAAGCATCAGCGGGAGAACCCCCCTGGAAGATACGGTTGAAGAAGTCCTGTAGGTCTGCAGGTGAGCCTGCACCTGGCGGATGGTCTGAAGGGGATCTGAGAGAGAGAAAATACATTATACACAAAAGGTCTCAGCTGAAAGTGTACAGCTGGTGTGTTGTGATATCATTTTATATGTACATTATTTTATACACACACACACACACACCATGTCCTGCAATTCATGTACACAGTGGAATTACAATTACTGTTATTAGACACCGGGGTGGAAAACAATAGATTTTTTTTAAGCATTATTTTTGAGGAGATGTACTGAGTATAGTTGAAGTTGAATATATGAAGTACTCTCTCAATTCTGACTGACTGGCTGACCCAAATTTCTGCATAATTCAATCATGAAGATGTTAAAGTCTAATTGATGGTGACACCATTCAGAGTGGTTTGGTGTGAAATGCTGTTCTAGAGAAATTGGCAGAGTCAGAAATTGTTCACAGAAGTGTTGATGGGGACCAGTCAGACTTTTTTTTCTAATACATGCAAGGCAGAGAGATATATGCATAGCGTTGTAAGGTATAAAAGTACATTAAGAATATTATTTTAGTTTTACCACTATTGTACCATTATCAACATTCCATATAAAACTCAAATGTGAAAGTTCACTAGTGGATTTAGATGGTAAATAAAATGGCTATAATTGTGTTGTAGTCATGGTGACCCTTGGTTCCTATCACCACCAGTGTAAAGAAATCTGAGTCTCTACGCTCTTAAAAAAAAAAAAAAGGAAAAAAAAGATGTTTCAAAAAAGGTCTATAGTAAAGGAAGTGGAACTATAAACACTCAAATAACCCTTTGCACGATTAAAGGGTCTGTGCACCATAAACGGGCTCTTCAGCTTGATGGAGAATGTGTTGTAGATGGTTCTATATAGAACCTTTTTGAAAGCTCTTCTATAGAGCACCCAAAAGAGCTCTTCCATTGTTACAGTGTCAAGCTTGGAACAATAAAAGAACCTTTATGAGTGCAATATAGAACAGTTTATAACCCTATACAGAACCGTCTAGAGCACATTCATGCACATTTTCCGACACTCTTTAATCAATGAACCAATTTAGACCAAACCACTACATCTCAATCACTATATTATGAAGATTTTTTTAATTGGTGGAATTCCCCTTTAATGAAGACGCTTGTTTTTTTCTCTTCATGCAAGTATATTTTTAGTTGCTTCCCCATTTAAGAAATTTTGATACAGGATTTTCACTTAAGTATAGTTTTTCTGTACTTTTTCCACCTCTCATAAGATGTCAACTAGGTTAGACTGTGGTTCACCAAAGAAAAACAAAGGGTTGTTACCTATGGCGGTTTGTGCCACTGTTACTTTTGGAACCAAAAGAGATGTGGTAGGGCACACGATGTGTGTCAGGAGAGATTCCTATCCGCTGGCAACCTGCCCACTCTGTATTAAAAATAAAAGATCAGTACACTTCACTGGAAAGCAATTCATTTCAACATACAACGTACTAAAGAGGTTTATATAAGCAGTAGAACCATAAAACAGCTATCAGTCACGAGTAATATAAAATACCAGTTATGTCATAGACTTTGCCATCCATAAAGGCAAAGTATGTGATCCGCAGGCCCAGCATGCTGGACTCTGCCCACAGGTCTCCCTCCTCAGCACTGTGTCGTTTATTGCACTCAGCACAGAACCGGGCTTCATGGGGCTCCCGGTCCATCTCAAAGCGCCTGCAGCACAGAGGGGAAAAGAGGAATGGACTAAATAAGAATTCTTATAAAAACAGTTTTAAAAAGGGCTAACTATGAAAGAAATGTGTGTTAAGTTAGCACTAATTTCTATAATCACTGTCCCTGCTAGGTTGGGATTCGTCCAGCAAAAACATTCAGCTAAGAGTGGCCCTGTGAGTATGTGTACCACAGTCAGGGAACCTTACAGACATAATAAAACAGCCAATGAGTGTAGGAACAGGGTAGATGCACCCAAAACACTAGCAAGTTAGTGTCCCTTGTTGATATGACCCTAATTTAATAATGGCACAATATGGCTTTGCATACGTACTTGTGCTTGCCTTCACATTTGGTGCACATCATGGTGTTCATGGCTTCTTTCAGGTCATCCTGCAGCTTCGTCAGGAACTCATTCATTGATCTGGATAGCTCTGTTGCTGCCATTCGCTTCCTGATTGAGTGAACAGGAATAAAGAGACTTGATATTTTGTCGTTTGATTCTTGATATTTGAAAATGTAAATATTTGTACAAAAATGGACCAAAGAAAGGTCAACATCAGGTACTAAGATGACTGTTACTACTGTTTCAAGATACGCAATGTACTTTAGTCCATGTTTTAAGATAAAAGTCTTATGATGTAAAAACTCACACAAGCAAGTTAAATGAGATTACAACTCAACACAGTTTCACGGAAACATGCCATGACTAGGACAATAGCCTCACAGCTCTAGTACAAATCTAACAGTCATTTTCAGATGTGTACTCACAGTTCATACTCCCGTCTTGTCTCTGGGTTACTGACGATGTCCCATGCTGCTCTAAGGACTTTGAAAGCCTCGCCAGCACGTGGGTGCTTGTTCTTGTCTGGATGGACCTTAAAGCCAAAAATACACATGCCTCACGCTTCATTTTTACTTTGAGTTTGAGTTATCACTTTGAGTGTTCAAGTGCCAAGTACTTCCTTATTAATTTTAAAAGGCAGCAAGAATCCAAGTACATTTAAAGTGTAGTAAATTTGCAGATGAAGGTGAAGTTTACCTGTACAGCCAGCTGCCTATAGGCTCGCTTAAGTTCAGACTCTGTGGCATGGGTGTTCACACCCAGGACGTTAAAGGGGTCCAGCTCATCTTCAGGGACCTGCAAAAGACGAAGGCTTTAATTTCCTAAAGGAAAATAAGATACTTCACTTCCTTTTAAGCATATCTAACATGATAACCAAATGCAGATACCACAACAGTGTAGGTTAAAAGTGTAGTGTATTCATTTCATGACTGAGCAGAAAATATCATGATTCATTTTTGAGTCAGAATGAAATCCAGAACAATTTGAACATGAGGTAATCACTCGCTACCACTCTCAGTACTTCCTACCAATAACACACCCTGGCTTGTTCATCTTTTACAGATACAGAGAACATTCCCTCTAACCACAGACCTACTTGCAACACTGCAAAATGCTGATAGTACTCACTGCTAAAACAGCAAAATGACCCACGTAAACACACTGAAGTTATAAATAGTGAGGGTGCAAGACAATAACACAACTCACTGCCCATCTAATTTGTTAACAGCAATCTGAATTAACACCATCATTCTACAGATGTGAAAAATCATGCTCCAATACCTCACACGAAGACATGCACACAGATTGTGGCTAAATGTTATTTGTTAGTTACTGTTAGAAATCTTAGAGACCTGCAATATGTAAAACTATCTAATCACAGTGTTGTTTTCTTTGAGCACCCTGACCAGTCACACTTCCAGCTGAGTTTCTGTGGGTGTTGTGATGAATCAAAATTTTTGGATATTCCAGAAAAAGGAAATTATTTTCATCAAACTAATGAAAGACAATCTTTAACTGTGTAACACCAATGTATTTTTAATGCTCACAATATGTAGCAATTTAATTGCAATACTAGTATTTTGTCCATGTTGTGCATCCAGACAGTCATGGGCAATATTACTATATATTACATCATAATTACATCACATTAAGCTTCTCTGAGCGTATCGTGGATATGGCAGCACTCAAAGGGCCGACATCATGGAAAACTGAAATTTCCACACTTTCTTCAAATAAAAGAGTTTGATGTAATGTTTAAAGACTGTTACAGGTTTCAAAATATGCCGTTCACTCCCCAGTCCATATATGGAAACTAAGCAGAAAAAGTCAATTTCCGTAATGTTACAGAAACCAAATGCATTTACAAAACCTATTCAACTGACTGCAGATCAACTCTATCCACTCAAAGTGTAGTTACGAGTGCTTCAATCCAGACTGCTTTTTGAATGAGGCAGCCAATCAGAACAAAGCTTTTTTGCATATAAAAGCCTGTTTAATTCCAAGGGATAAAGAGAAGTTAGAAAACTGTCATACAGAAATGAATTAGGTACATAAACCCACACAAATGTTATAATGGGACCTCAGGACATGTGCCTTTTAAGGAACAAAGGCCCAACTGAGCATTTAATTACAAAGAGAGTACCATAGTTATTCTTGCTTAATTGCAGCGCAGTGTGTGAAATGTTGAATAAAAAACATTCTACTTATAGTTTTTGACAAATTTTTTAATGTAGCACAAGTGGCGCTTTTTGTTCATTGTAACCTATCAAACTTATCAATATCATGCCGTATTATTGAGAATCAAGAAGTGTGTGATAAGATTTTCACCATATTCTTATAATATTTAAGGTAGAACTAATAAAGGTAATGAAACAATGCATGTCGAGTGCTAAGTACTGGGTTCGCTATTCAAGAGCTTTTGTTCGGTTTTTCTCTCAAAACAGCAGCAAAGGGAATTTCACATAGCATTGTAAACGTTAACCAGACAGGAAACAAAAGGGAAAGAAGCTTCCAGGACACAAACTATTTCTTTACTTTTATGGATTTTGCCCTTTCAAAACAGTCAATAAATGACAGAGTTAACCATCAGGTCCTAATGCTTCAAAATACAATTAAAAAAACCTGAAAACCAAATATAAAAACAGATGCTTAGAACAAGGACACTAAGAACATGATTATGAGTATAAACGTGTAAATTATATATACTGTATCTCACAAAAGTGAGTACACCCCTCACATTTCTGCAAATATTTTATTACATCTTTTCATGGGACAACACTGCAGAAATGAAACGTAGATACAACTTAAAGTAGTCAGTGTACAGCTTGTATAGCAGTATAGATTTACTGTCCTCTTCATGGAATTCACCAGAGCCCAAGTTGCTACTGGAATCTTCTTCCACTCCTCCATGATGACATCACAGAGCTGGTGGATGTTAAGACACCTTAAGACACTGCAGCTCCCCAGTGCCGGCAGCACTCACGCAGCTCCAGTCCATAATACTACCACCACCATGCTTGACTGTAGGCAAGAGACAGTTGTCTTGTTACTCCTCACCAGGGTGCCACCACACATGCTGGACACCATCTGAGCCAAAGTTTATCTTGGTCTTGTGAGACCACAGGACATGGTTCCAGTAATCCATGTTCTTGGACAGCTTGTCTTCAGTAAACTGTTTGCGGGCCTTCATGCGCGTCAGCTTCAGAAGAGGCTTCCTTCTGGGACGACGGCCACGCAGACTGAGTTGATGCATTGCGTGGTGTATGGACTGAGCACTGACAGGCTGACCTCCCACTTCTTCAACCTCTGTGGAAATGCTGCCAGCACTCGTGCATCTATTTTTTGAAGCCAACCTCTGGATATGATGCTGAAGAGGAACCGGTCCTGGAAAACCTCTGTATGACCTTGGCCACTGTGCTATAGCTCAGTTTCAGCTCAGTTTCAGGGTGTTAGCAATCTTCTTATAGCCTAGGCCGCCTTTGTGGAGAGCAACAATTCTATTTCTCACATCCGCAGAGAGTTCTTTGCCATGAGGTGCCATGATGAATATCCAGTGGCTAGTATGAGCAAATTGTACCCAAAACGCCCTGCTCCTCATTCACACCTGGAACCTCTTCCGACTCACTTGACACCATGGAGGGACAACAACACAATTGGGCACAATTTGGACATGTTCACTGTGAGATGTATCACTTGTGTTGCCAGCTATTAAGACAATAATGACTGCATGTTGAGTTATTTTCAGAGGACAGTAAAACTATACTGCTACACAAGCTGTACACTGACTAAGTTATATGCAAGTTTCATTTGTATAGTGTTGTCCCACAAAAAGATATAATATTTGCAGAAATGTGTACTCACTTTTGTGAGATACTGTGTGTGTGTGAGTATATATATATATATATATATATATATATAAAATATTGTATTATATTGTATTTAGAATGCTCATCATCTAACAAAACTATTGGTAAAAATCATGTCAATATCATGATATAAAAGTGCATGCGATATATCTCCCTACAATTGGGTAAAAACATGAGGTTAACTACCTGCGCCAGTGCCAGCAGTCTCTCAAGCTCTTGTCCAGGCTGACACTTATCTCTGTAGGGAGATTCTGGATTTGATGATTCATCTGAGGAGCTGCGCTTACAGAACCATCCTCTAACCCTTCCAATAATCATGGCTCCTTTCTTCCACACCCAGCAGTTCTGAAGAGCAAGCCACCATCGCCTTCCTCTTTCTCCACCCAGCCTTTCCAAAACACTTTTCATCAATCGGGCACCCAAGCACACTGCTACACTCAGGAGACCAAAACTGGACACAATGCCTCGTTGGGCCATGCTTGTGGCCTTACTAACCCAAACTACAAGAGCTGCACCCATGCACCAGGTCCAGTCTGCAATTCGTCTTAGATCCTGCTTCATTCCGGAGATATCCGTGACCTTGAAGAACACGAGTGAGCCAAAGTCATAAAGTGCAACTGCTCCTGATTCTACGGCGATCCCACAGCGGTGGGTCAAAGACACAATGAGGTCCACTACCATGTGGATACAGGAAATAGTCCACGGGCTGACAGACTCCGCTAAGAACTCACGGAATGCTGCCATCAACTGGGCACCAGTCTGCCTTCGTAAGCGGCCCTGGTTGTGATGGTGGTGGTTCCGTCGACGGACCTGCTTGTGCCTGCTCGCTCCAGAGGAGGACAGACAAGATTTATAGGAAACGGATGATGGGGATGTCCATGACGAACACTGCTCAGCTGGCCCTGAACCTGATCCACTTTTCTTGGACTTCCCTTTCTTCGCTGATGCAGAATTCCGAGATCCAGACTCATTGTTGAACTTTTCTCCATTTCTGCATCCTTTCTCATCAGTTTCATTAAACACGCTATTCTCGTCTTCCTCCAGCTGATCCATCCTGCCATTTGTTCTTGTATACCCACTTTCTTCCGCTTTCTCCTTATCCTCCACTGCTTCCATGTAACCAGAGTCTTCTTGCTGTAGATTGTCCAGCACCTCCTCGGATGCTGGATCACCGCTTTCCCTTGTCTGTGACTGACTAAAAACAGAATGGGAAGAAAGAGATCCATAGCAAGTCTCTTCACATATTTGGTCATTCATTGCGACATCACCCACAGAAATCCCAGCGCTTATATCCACTGGATCCCAGTGTCCAGCCATGATGTCTGTCCTTCTCGAAATCCCAAAGTCTGCCTAAACTGAGGAGGCTCAGGGGCCCGTCATCACTTAGAACAGGCTCCACTGGTCTTCAAGAGAACAAATGAGTCAGGCTCAGGTTAGCACAGCAGCACAATTGGTGCCAACCACTTCTTCACATGCACAAGTGAGACAAAAGCATGATGCCATGGACAGTTATTTATCTTGACCATCACTGCATGGGGACAGGCAAGTGCACGACACTTTTACTAGAAATATTTTGAAACTCTTGCCATGGAACCTGTGAACAAGAAAAAAAACAAACTGTCAGCTCAGTCAACCTGACTTTAGATCAGCTGCCTAAAGGGCCACTTTAACCTAAAACTAGCATTGTATCACTTTTTTGTGACACTAATTTAATTTAATGTATGCCTCTCACTACAATATCCAGCATGCATTGAGCAAATATATCATACAACTACCGGGAATCCTAAACGCCATAAAGAAACACACTAATGCAGGAGGTAATTAATAAATACATAATATTCAGCTTTCCAGATGTAACCCAAGATATCTGGCTTCCTTCAGCACTAGCCAGCTAACAGGGGAAAAAAAATAAAGCAGACCACACTCAGCTATCCAGCCTAAAGCACTCAGAGGTTTTTAAAACCTCCTCCCAACGTCAAGATACATCATCTGAACTTTTTTTTTAAAATGAAAAACAGAAAATATTGTGGCAAGACTGTAAGAGACAGTAGACATCTTCACAACAGATGCAGCAATGGGCCCATTTTCATTTAGGCCGGAGTGGCCTCTGTAATGCATCTGACAACTCAGTTTAGCCTGCATTACATCACAATTTGGTTCACATGTTGGGATGGGCTATATGGCAAAAATATTACATCACTATTCTTCAAGACATTTTCATGATACACACTAAGCATCATAATGTTTAGTTTTTCTTTAATAAGCTGGAATAAACAAAATAGAGCCTGTAGTTCCACATAAAAACACAACAATAATAATAATAATCCTATATCTACAATGATTTATTTAGTGTTTTGAAAACTGCACCAAATCCAGTTAAACAGGCCCAATTATGCTTAGTTTGCAATGAAGCATGTAGTCAATCAGCTTTTTTAAGTACTGATGATATTCATATGCTATCCTCAGAAAACCATATTGTAATTTTATATTATCATATTGAACACCTCAATTCACATGTATTAAGACTTTCAATAAAAAACACGTTTAATATGGAGAGGAATTCATACCAGATTGAAAAGCAATCTTTCAACAGAGACCTGCAGAATACATGTGAAAATAAAGAACAAAACCTACACTACTGTTTTCACCTTGCTGGATTTCTAAATGGTAAACAATGCATGAGGATGTGAATTTTAAAATGAAATGCTCAATTCTCACCAGAATTGAATGTCATCTGCCTTGAAATGTAATAAAGGTATGACTACATTGCTTTCCACCATGCAATCTGTGCACCGCATTTCACTTTTATGGTTGCATTTCATTTGAGAGGAATTCTGTATGTCCGCTGTAGAAAAGTAATGTCACGTGTGCATAGTATTTCACTGGTTTTTACTGTTATGGCTGCATTTCAGTAAAGAAAATGTGTCTAAAGTAGTGCACGGTGGATTGTATTCAACTCTGACATATATTCAGCATATTTAGTTTTTCAGTAAAGAGGCCAAGCAAGGTGAAAACAACATAAAAGAGGTTTTGTTTTTCAATGAGGCACTTATTCTGCAGGTCACTATAGAAAGAATGCCTTGCATTTCAGGTTTCGTCCACTGTAGTGACTGCTTTTTAACCTGCCGTCAATTCCTCTTCATAGTTCAATAAGTTGCTCCTTGTCGTAGTTTTGTCTGTTCTGTTGAAAGTGGACGCCACAAAATTACAGAACAGGCATGGCGAAAAACAACGACTCAAAAGACAGATGAAACGTCCTACTTACATTTCAAACCGAGACGTTTACAGTTTCTTTCTCTTTAAAAATAAATCTAGAACCGCTCTGAGCCAAAGCGAAGCATCCGGCGAAGCGTGGCAGTTTCTTATTTCCAAGCTTCTTGCTGGAATTTTCCCGTTCCGCCTTAAATGGTGCAGCAGTTACATTCTGGAGCTGGAATGTAACTGCTGCACCATTTAAGGTGGAACGGGAAAAATCGAAGCTGGCGAACAGGAAGCCAACTTCAGCCTCGTAGCATCCACTGCTTAGTGATTTCTTAGCTCGTTTCTCGTTGCTGTTTGGCTTCTTGCCGACAGCTTGTAAGGATGAAAGCCGCGTGTTCATGAATAGATGTTTACATATAGTGCATTCACGGTCAAAGTACGAAAGGAAAACGTTCACTTACTGGAAAAATGTTTAGAAGGCTCGGGTTGCGGCTATCAGCTAGCCTAGCGAGCAGGCTAGTCTTGGTGCAGAGAGTGCTAGCGAGTCTTCGCGGCGTATTGGAGGGGGAAATGAACAAACTTACGTTTTAGCACAGCTCTGAAACACCAGCGAGGCAAACCTGCCGTGAGCTGTTCCTCTGTAGATGTTTTAAACGGACATTATAGCTCGCTAGGCAGTGTCTGTCCTTGTTGTTTCTCTTTTTACTGTTCACTTCCGAGGGCAGCTGCAGACTGTGGTTTAGCTTCCGCTCAGAGCTGCAGCGTGGCTGAAGCTGAGACCGGGACCCCAGTTTTTTATTAGGAATAAACTGTTTATAGACACGATTGGGGCGAAATGCTTTGAAAAGTAGATTTATTGAAATATTGAAATATTGAAAAAAGGGCAAAGGGACAAATCACATTGAAGTTTTACATTTCACACGTCCGTTGACTGTTTTTTATACTTTTTTTATTGTCACAGAGCTTTGTGGTTTTGATATATTCTTCAGTTTCATTTAGAAAAACATAAAAGAAAGTTTTTTGTTAAAGGACTTTTAAACTTTAGAATATTAAGTATATCATATATATCTTCCTTGCTTTATCATATTTACAGTAACCAAACAGAAAGTTCATATAACAAAATAAAGGTTTCTTTTATATTATATATATTATACAAATATTTTCTCAATAATAAGCTCAAGAATTAAAATTTGATACATAAGATTTAAATTCTGAGATACTGAAACTGTAATTACTGTAAAACATTGTGTTCAGATCTTCCATGCAAGAACAGAAAGTTTTACTATTACATGAATAGTTCAGCATGAACAGTGCAACGTCCTTTAATGTTGAAGAGAAGCAGTGGAATCTTATTTCAGGTCATACTTCAAGCTGGTCTGTGTCATACTATTATAATAGTGAACTAAACTGCAAAAAACATTAATTCATTCATCATCATCATCATCATCATCATCATCATCTAAACTGCTTTATCCTTCTGGGATAAAACATTCACAACTAGAGGCAATTTAGTACCTCCAGTTAGCCTGACTGCATGTCTTTGGACTGTGGGAGGAAACCCGAGCCCCCGGAGGAAACCCACACGGACACGGGGAGAGCATACAAACTCCACATAGAGTTTGAACCTTATCTTATTTCCTACCTTCATTTTATCATTATATTGTTGTGCAGCAATAATCAAACTTTCTCCTAAGGAATTCTGTTCATTATTTCAGTGCACATATGTACCAAAAACTGGTAACTTTTCATTACATGACCACTTTCTAACCCCTTTTTATCACTTTTAAAACTAATATATGTAAATGAGCTCTGTTCTGATTGGTTGCCCTCTGTTGGCTTTCATTATAAAAGCAGTCCTCATAACTGTGAGTAAATGAATAGGCAGATGTGTACAAATGCCAGGGCACCCAGACGAAACCAACAAAGACACAGGGAGAACATGCAAATGCCACAAAGAGAGGACTCTGGGTGCCCGGCTGGGGAATTGAACCCAGGCCCTTCTTGCTTCTTGTATTTGTGACAACATTCAACCCCTCCCATTGAAGCTGAATCATCCTCCTTCAAACAATATGGATGTGTTGTGGTGAAGCCATATTGCCCTAGTTTAAATGAAAGTTAGCCACGTCATTGACCAAGCATTCAGTTTCCTCTGATTCTGACTCTTCCGGTTTGAGTCATAGCAATAACAGAACCAAAATGCGATTATTTGATTCAAATAAATTAGGGCATTTCAAACTGCCACTCAACTTATGTGAACAAAGTATAACACTATAACATATAACAATTGTCATCTTTTAATCAAGAATCGCAGTAGAGAATTTCAAACCAGAAAAGGCAGCTACATTTGATCAAACTGAGTATAGGATATAGTACTTTAAATGGCCCATATAATACAGATTTGTCTTCTCTTTTTAAAAATAAAAGATATAATATGTCAGAGTCACTTTATTTCGCCAAGTATGTTACACTTACAAAAAGTTAGTCTTGGTCACACTTGGATAGTATGTATATAATATACAGTTTATTACAGAATTATACAAACATTTGTAATAAGATGGTATAGAAAGGGCGATTCTACAGATTCAGGAAATGTCTGAACCGTATTTCTCTGTTGTATTATTGTGATGATAGAACAACATATATAGAAACAGTGAGTTTGACACAGAGGTGAGCGCATGGATTTTAACAGAACTCATTTACATATATTTGTCTTGAAGGCACAGTCAAAAAAATAGCCTTTCTAATTTTAAGTACTGAAGAGAGGGTGGAACATGGTCATGTAGAAATTAATTATGACTGATTTTACATTTACGGTATTTGGCAGACGCTCTTATCCAAAGCGACTTACAATTTGATTATTATTACACAGGTAGGCAAAGGCGGTGTTAGGAGTCTTGCACAAGGACCCTTATTGGTATAGTGCAGGGTGTTTGCCCAGGTGGGGATTGAACCCCAGTCTACAGCATAGAAGACTCATTCTCATTCTGTGTTCATTCTGAAAAACCAACCATTTTAGTACATAAACGATACAAACATCATAAATTGACCTCAGTGACAATAATGAAACAAGAAAAATGTTATGGATATGGGATGCAAGTACTACTAAGTGCTTCAAAAACACTTGGTGTATATTTGAAAGCTGGCTGTAGAAGGTGGTGATGTATTTACTGATAATTATTATGACTATTTTTTGTGCAGTAAATGTAATTGAAAGTGGCACGGTGGCGTGGTGGGTAGCACTGTCGCCTCACAGCAAGAGAACCCTCACCTGGGTTCGATTCCCCGGCCGGGCGACCATGGAGTTTTTATGTTCTCCCCGTGTCTGCATAGGTTTCCTGTAGGTTCTCCGGTTTCCTCCCACAGTCCAAAGACATGCAGTTAGGCCAACTGGACATGCTACATTGCCCGTGAGTGTGTGAGTGATTGTACATGTCTGTCTGTCTGCCCTGCAATGGACCGCCAACTTTCCTGATGACTGCTGGGATAGACTCCAGCACACCCCCTAACCCTGAGGGAGAAGCGGCTTAGAAAATGTGTGTAATTGAAAGTCATAAAATCAACTCATGTGTCTCTAGAAAAGCTTCATTCATCAACAGGCCTAAAAGCATGTACAATACTGTGCAAAAGCAAAAAATAATCTCATTTTCAGGAGATATTTCTGAGATGATTAGATATAAGATAATCCATTTGCACAATGAGTGAGAAAGACAGAGTGAAAAAACAAGAGTTACCAAAACAGATGTTCAAAAATGCTGAAGAGAAAATGGGCCTGCTAACAATCACCTGGAAGACTTAGTAGACACCAAAACGGTCCCCATCAGATAAACAGCACTTGAAGCTTTCATCACTGAGAGAGAGGAGAACATCAAGCTGGATGTGTAGCTGTCAAGAAGCCTCACTGAGAAAAGGAGACAGACACATCAAACAAAGAAGCTGAACAATGGACTGACCCCCCAGCGTCCAGACCTCAACATCCCTGAATGTGTTTAGATTAGTTCAGAAAATGATCAACCAACTTCTAAGACTGAACTTTAGAGTTGTGTCTGCAGATTTCTATGACATGAAAGTGAGTCTCCTGAACAGAATGGAAGCTGTAATAAAGGTAAAGAGTGATACAATCAACACCTTTTCCTGATTTTGAAAAATGCGCTTAATGGCTATTTTGACCGGAAAATAAATAAATCAAGGGTGGGGTCTCTGACTTTTGCACAGAGTTTACTTTGGAGTTGTGAAATCAAGTCAAGAGGCTTTTATTTTCATTCAATCTATCTACAAGTACACAGTGGAGTGAAATTACGTTCCTCCAAGGAACAAAATGGTGCAACATGGAACAGAATAAGCGATACAAAGTGCAATATGCAGACCACGCTCATTTCTGAGCATGAATTAGGGTTGTGGAATAAGGTGCAAAGATTATTTAACATGCTGTGATCTGTGAATACATGAGCACAGCGATTTCTGAGGTAGGATATATGCTGTATTTGAGTCAACAAAGTGTAAACACTGTATTAGCAGCAAGTACCAGTGCAAAAGAGCATCAAAAGAGGAGAGAGTTCAGTCATTGTGAGTTGTTGTGTTATTAATATTGTGAATGTTGTGTTATTAGTTCACTTAGGATGCTTTTTAATATTAATATCTGTTTTGATGGCTAACATTCACTATGTTGCCTCATATCTCTGAAAATTAAACATGTTTAAACACCAATTGTTATTAAACAATAGTTCTGACAAACTGTAGGGTCGCTACTGCTTTAGATAAACACAGCCATTCAACATGAATCAGCATTAAAGGGGAACACCAATAATTTTTCAAAAATTCTACATAATTAAGTGGTTGAGATGTAAACAGAGTCATTCAGAGTGGTTTGGTGCGAAATGCTCCGTTCTAGAAAAACTTGCAGAGTCAAAATTGTTCACAGTGGTGGTGATAGGAACCAAATGTCCACCTCTAAAAGCTCCCTCACAGAGTTATTACATGAAATGGTTATGAATACACTGCCTGATGTCTAAGACATTGTTTTATAGCGGAGGGGTACATGCAGGGCGTTGTGAGGTCCAATAGTCCCCAAAGAAAATCCCATTTTTCATATTTACGACTATTTCACCATCATAAACGTTCTGTATGAAATTCGTGCAGGTTCACTGATGGTTTTGGATAGTAAATAAAATGTCTATATTTGTGTTGTAGACAAGGTGACCCCTGGTTCCTATCACCACCACTGTAAAGAAATCTGAGCTTCTACAATCAACCATTTCACACCAGAACGACCCCAGAATGTTTACATCTCAAGGACTGAATCATTCAGAAATTTTGAAAAATCGTGAAAAATGGAATTCCCCTTTCAGTAGAGACTGACTGCAGCCTGCAATTCAGGTTATGTGATAGCCCATCTAGTGCAAAGTCTATGTGGGTGTGTGTTCAACACCTTTTTCTGCTGCATTATCAGTAAAATGCACGGATAACGATTAACTTATGCTTATTTTGCTGGGCAACCCCAAACGACGCAGTCAAAAACATTTAACATCGTGCACCGCTAACAGCCTCGTCTATTGTATTCAAAGCGTATTGACATCACTGGGGGAATCCCACCAGCCAACCCTGCGTCACGCGTGGAAGCTTATAGCATTCGGAAAGAACTCGAGCGTCCTCCCACAGAGGCGTTTCCTCGGGCGTAGATTGGTTTAACACCCGTTTTCGGACAAGCCCCGCCCCTCTGCGCTGCGATTGGCCAGTGTCATCGCACGTTACGCACTACGATTGACTAGTGACTCGTCCTCCTGAGGTAGTAGCTAACCACAGCGCTGAGGGGGCGGGCTCTTCCGGAAAACAGGCGGGGAAAAAACGTTCCAACGTTGTGCTGCGGCTTTCATTGATTGTTAGCACTAATATTCAGTATCCTACATGTACTATAAAGTGAAAAAAGGAGGAGGGTCAGAAAATGTACAAAATAAAGCTAGCAGGTCGTTTGTTGTCATTTGGATGAGGTATAAATGAACCGCTTGGTTCATGTAACACAGCGGACTGTATTTACGTGAGAACTGGCCGGAAATGGGCAGAAATTTTAACCAAAAACGACGCCGTGAAACCCCATCCACACACACCCCCCACCCCCCGGTGGAGAGGCGCCTTAGCCGGGAGAGGAAAGCTCTTTTTCGGTCAGATGGCGTGCCGCAGTCCGCCCACAGATTTCTCGCGCCCACACCGCCAGCGAAAAGACTGTCATTAACAATACAGCAACACTGGCAGGCGAAGGCAGGCGAGCAGGGACTAAAAGGCTGAAAGGACCACACTTTATGTCCTTCTAGTGCACTTCTGTAAACATGTTAGAGCCCTTTAGCTGAAGATTTAGCGCACACATTTGGTCTGCGTTGCTCGTAGGTAGAGAAGAACTCGTTTCATCACCTTTTGTGAAATGTGAACGCTTCATATAAACTGCGACAGACGTAAACATCATACTGTAAACGGCGCACAGGCGAACACTAAAGCAGGACAGAAGGCAAAAGCGGCACAGGAAAGAAAAGGAGCCTCGAAATTCAAGTCTTGATTTCGTCCCAGAACCCCACGGGGTAAGTAGAGCACTTCAAACTTAATAAAGTCCTGTATAGTTTTTCATTTTTGTTCTATATGCTACCCCATTGTAGTCTATTGTGTATTGCATTGTTAACGCCTGGTCATCTAACCTAATCCTAACCCTAAATCCTAAATTTAACCAGCGACAACTAGTGGTAATATAGTTGTGCATAACCATAATTAAACCCTAAACTCTTTATTAGCCTAAATTTAATTTAAACACTTTGAAAAATTCTGGTTCCTTTGTATCTTATTGTGACTCAAAATGTTTAAAGATCATGCTTAAAGATATAGGGACAGGGATTAAGCCGAGTTCTGGATTACATTTTCTTTCAATGGAGAATTTCCATTCCGAATTGTGTGTGGTTCAAGACTAAGATTGGACAGTGTTCTTAATCCAGGCATGGATTAAGACTAGTCTTAGACTACGTTGTAGACAGTGAATCACTACTGTAAATACTACTTAATCCAGGTTTAGGCTTAATCTGGGTCTGGGAAGCTGGCCCAAATCTTAACGGTATAAATAAACAACTTTTTAAAATTTTACATGGAGAGAATAACTGACTATTGTGTTCCTCATAATATTCCAGCACTATCATTGTTAGTCATTCTGTGGTTTAGCTTTCAGTTTTATGACTGTATAATAAAAACAGTTCTGTTATTTCAGCATCCAATGGGATCCTGTATGTTCCTGATAAATATTTAACTTGCATGCACCCACACTGTGTTTATTACCACAGTGTCATGGTATCATGATTGCCAATTCTTAGGAATGTGCCTGAGCCCACACATCGGAAAAGTTATGGGTGGTTAAGATTACGGGTAGGGGTGGATTTACTTCTGAGCCTCGTTCATGTGAATGCTAATGAAACCCCTTCATAATTCCTACAAATGCTGTTATTCCAACATCTTGTTTTCGCAGTCTGATTCTGAGTTTGACTTTGACGTTATGCTTATGGTTGGTTCACCCTGACCAACGCTTCTAGCCACCCAGGATGTCGCTGCCGCGGACGCTAGGTGAGTTGCAGCTGTACCGGGTCTTGCAGCGGGCCAACCTGCTGATGTACTACGACACCTTCATCCAGCAAGGCGGCGACGATGTGCAGCAGCTGTGTGAGGCAGGCGAAGAGGAATTTCTGGAGATCATGGCCCTGGTTGGCATGGCGACGAAGCCCTTGCATGTCCGCCGCCTGCAGAAGGCCCTCCGGGACTGGGCGGCCAACCCCACGGTCTTCAACCAGCCTCTGGCCGCCAACGTGGCGCCTGGAGGAATCCCACTTTTTAAGATAGACAGCACGAGTGCTGGAGGAACCAGTGTCCTGGGGTCAAGAAAGTCTTTAAGCAATGGTCAGCCAGGGTCTCCTTGTGAGAGAGAAGACCAAGGAGCTTGCCTTACACCATTACGAGACAACGGGAGCCCTAGAAGTCCATGCTCTCAGGCTTCACCGCTGCCACCAGATCATTTGTATCGGGACAAGCTGAGCCCTATGGAGCCTCATTGGCTTAGCCCTGACCTAGACGGAAGTGTTGGAGTGGATGAGGACCAGCCCAGCCCCCCTTTGCCTCTTGCACTTCACTCTCGGCCTGTTGGCCTCTCAACACCGCCCACCTCTTCTTCGTCCTCTTCCTCTTCCACCGCAGCCTCTCCCTGGCCAGGCGGTCAACTGGACCCAGAGACAGTAAGAGCTGTAGCCGAGAGCGTGGACCGACTGCTCAGGACGATGCCCCAAGCCGACCCGGGCGAGGTGAAGACTTTGCTGAGGCTCAACAAGAAGATGGCCAAGACGGTGGGCCACATCTTCAACCTGGACCCCCATGACAAGAGCAAAGAGGAGGAGATCCGCAAGTACAGCCTCATCTACGGCCGCTTCGACTCCAAGAGGAGAGAGGGCAAGCAGCTCACCCATCACGAGGTACGTAAGCCGAAAGGAGATGGAAGGAGTGATTGGGAAATGTGAGTTACGTCGCTGCCTAGTGTGTTTCAACTCCGCCAACGTGCCATATGCTCCAGCAGTCTCAGAGGACCTGCTGAGATAAGGCTTACGATGCGTTATGTGAGGGTATGATGGGGGTGGGGGGGGGGTTGGGGGGTGTTGGGGGGGTGTTATGTAGGAGCACAGGCTGATCGACTGTTTATTATATTTTCAATTGACTAATTCTGGGGGGGCTTTTGAAAAAAATCAGCTTTGAAAACAACAACACCTGAAGTGATAAATGTCAAACAGTGACTCATAATATGATTCCAAGTGATCTATGACTGCTTAATGAATATCCGTTTCAGTAGATCTGATAAAAATGTATTAATAGAACATTACAATGTAAGTAAAATATAAATATATTTGAATATTAACTCCTTAAACTCCAAAAGCCTGTATTTGGAACCTCACCCTCATAACTGTAGTTTATACTGAATATTTGGTTTTACATGTAATAACTGAATTATTAACCCTACAATTTATACACACTGAGATTTATGTATAAAGTACTGTGAAAGTCTTAGGCAGTCAAACATAACAATTCTTGTTTTCTTAAAAGCTATTAAAAAGTACTCTTTAAAAAGATGGTTCGTCAAGGGTTCTTTAGTAAAGGTAATGGTTTGGTTTAGAACCATGACTGCTATATGCTTAAACCATTCTTTACATGGTGAAATAGTTCTTTCGATTGATGAAGAATGTGTTGTGTACAGTTCTATATAGCACCAAAAAGGCTTGTAACAATAGCTTGAACCATTTTTGATGCTATATTGAACAAATCATCAATCAGAAGAACATTTCACCAGGCACAGAACCATTTTATCATGCAATGATTCTATATAGAAGTCATGTTTCTAAATAGAACCATTCCCTATATCAAAGAGCCCTTGAAGAACCATCTTTTTCAAGACTGTAGGTTAGAGAAATACAGTTAGACCACATTTTCTGTTTCTGAAAGCTCCAGCTATGGCTTGGGTTTAATTCCATCAGCAGCATTTGATTTAATTTAATGAAAGATCGATTAGATAAAGTAGGTACTGGACAATAACTGTAAATACTGGGCTTCCTCGAGGAGAGCTTTGGAAATGGTCAAGCTAACTCACTCACTCAAAACAAATCACAATGGATTATTTGTTTGTATTTATCCTAATGACATTGTTTTCTTAACATACAATACTTTCCATTCAGATAAACAGCTTACTATCTACACTACACATTTTCTTAGATGCTTAAGGCTGTGCAGTACTGTAGATTTAAGAGGCAGATCACAATGGGGAGTGTGTTATTGCGAATAACATCTTGGCTCTGATTCTGCTGAAGGTGAGAACAGTAAGTTAGCACATACTTAATGTTACTTCCACCAACATGAGCTTGAGCGCTTTATTGCTTTATGTTCTGAAAAATCAATAAAAAAGTAAAGCAAAGTTGTATCAAAATTCCTTTTCTGTGGGTGATTCCTTCCGCCAAAAAAGTAGTATCCTTTTGCAATATAGCCATAATTTAAATCTCAGATCAGCTTTTTCAGTACTCGCCAGATGAAGTCTGTAATTTCACAGCTCATCTTGATCGCTGAATTTTATTCTGTTGGTTTCTTGCTGATTCCAGTTTGTTTAGTTATTCAGCTGCTGATCGAAAAGCTTGTTAAGGATCAATGGGTTCGGCATTTAATGTAGTCCTGTGGCCACTGTCTTCTTTTTTTCTACTCTGATATTTTCTTATCAGTGTTATCTGTTGTGTCAGTTTTCTGTTTTTTACATGTGGTAAAGTAGAAAGACTGTAGAGATAAGCGAGTCCTTACTTAGCGACCAGTGCTCAGCAGAATGATACAGCTGTTGTGAAAGAAATGCACTGTTGTTTGTGATAACATGCTTCTCAAACTGTGCCGTCAGCAATAACTGTTGCATAATTCTCAACACTGACAACCTGATGGCCTTGCTTGTGTCTTCCTGCTTAGATGATCATCAATGAGGCAGCTGCCCAGTTCTGTATCCGGGACAATGCCCTATTGTTAAGGCGAGTCGAGCTGTTCTCACTGGCTCGGCAGGTTGCAAGAGAATGTGCCTACACCTCAACGCTTAAGCACACCAGGTCAGGACCTGCGTCTTTCTTTTAGTAAAAAAGAAAAAAAAAGAGCGGCTTAATCTAAATTTGATTAACATGATAAAGGGATAAACATATGTTCCTGTGACCTTTCGCATTTGTTATCTTTCCATTTTCACATTATTTTTTGTATTGTTTTTTCTCTGAGGGCTCTTTTTTCTGACACTCTTGCTGAACCCTTTTTGTCCACAAGATATGATAATCTCTACAAATCCAACATCTTGTGTCTGACTGTAAAAGAATTAAAACACTTGTGTTCTTGCCATCTTTGTAGGACCAACCCTGAGGACTGCACTGTGTCCACTACTGACAGTGCAGCTCCAAAAAGAATCAAACTGGAGGTCAGTGTTTTAATACAGACGCTGTTCACAAATATGTCATATAGAGCAAATGCAACAGTTCAGAGTATCTGTATTACCAGAATATCTGTGTCATTATCAGAATGTCTTGTGTTATTGCTTGATTGCAGTGTTTTATTAAGACTAAAGAACACAGAGCCTGGTTACATGCAAAAAGGGAATTTCCAATCAGTTTCCATCCACAGTACGCACCCACCTGAATGACAGTGGCCACTGCTTGGCTTTTTACCCACTTTTTATTAAAGTGTCTTTAGAGTATGTGTTTGTCTATGTGCCTTAGTAAGATGACAGCAAGACATATTAACCACTGAATCATTGTTACTTGGCAAGGTTTTGTGGGAGGAACAATCTGCATACCTATTTTCATATTTTAAAGGCAAAATACCATAAGCAGAAATGATTTTTGTATTTTCTTAACCTCTTACCAAGCTGTGGGCCTGATGGCAGACCCAGAGTTTTATCACATGCTTCTGTAACCTAAGAAAAGCTCCATTAGTGTACATTGAATTCTGTGCCATTAATGAACAATAAGCCATAGTGTGTAATGAGCCTGGTATATTAAGGTGTTAAACTGTAATGAAAAAAAGAACACAGTTTGTTTTGTTTTAATATGTTTTGCCAATTTGTGCCCGCTTGTGTGAAGCTATTTTCCAAAAATTACTGACTTCATTGAAGCCTTAGCTCCTCCGACATCACAACCATGTTATAGACAGTCGTATGCAGAAGTGAATGTGTTTTTTTTATCTTTTAAGCGGAAATACTTGTTCTAAATAAGGGAACAAACTTAAATATGACATTTTCAATAACTGTTACTGTACAAATTTTTATTTGTCTTTAGAGTTTAACATATTAAATAAAAAATATAAGATGTGCCTTGACTTTTGCACAGGCCATGTTTTATGATTTATTTTTTTCACCATTATGTTAAATTTGGCAAATAAACAGTAATTGTGCATTAAAATGTGCAGAACTGTGTTCGCTGTAGAGGACGTGTTCATATATTTACACTTAGAAAATTAACAAAAGCATGTCATTTGACCAAGTGTGCTCAAACTTTTGCATGCGACTGTAACACTGAGCTCTTGCCGAATCTGACTGTTGGATCTGGAATGCTCAAGCATTCATTCAATTCTACCTATTCATTTCAAACCCCATTGTGAGGGGCCTTGCAGAATAATACCATAATATGCTGTTAACGTCTAGAATTAATAGTCCAAAATTACATAAAAACAGTTTATGACACAATGTGGTTAATCTGCTGAAACACTTTTGGTGTCTCAAATGTGCCTCTTTATTTTTACACTGGAGCTACAGTGCTAATATAATAGAAGCCTATGACCCCTTATCTACGATATCTTTGTAGCTCCAAACGCTACAAAAATAATGCAGAGCAAACTGATCACCTAAGTTTGGGCTAGGAGGAAACATTTGTTTCTAATGAACTTTAGAATGCATTTCAGTTCCTCACGCTCATAACTACATGACTTACAAACAAATTTAATAGTAGTTGCAAAATAATTTGCAGTAGGCTTAAGATTTGTAATGGACTAATAAGCCTGCAGTTAGTGAAATAAGAAAAATGTTGTCTTTTTCTTTGGCTTATAAAATAGTGGAACCCTTTCTGGTGCTATATAGAACCATTTTAAAGCATATTCTTCATCTGAAGAGCCATTTCATGATGCAAAGAACCCTTAAATCATACAGAGTTTTCATGGTTTTATATAGAACCATTTTCTGACTAAAGAACCTTTCATGAACCGTCTTTTTTAAGAGCATGTGAGTGCAGTGGATTTAGATGAGTGTTTTCTCTTCAGATCACAGATTCTGACATTATTAACCCCATACGTGGGTTGAAAGGCTCTGAATCAGTTTCCCACGGCAACCTCAGGTCAGCGGCCGACGACGACAGCCTGTCAGGAGAGAGTCTCGACAGTTTAACCCAAGGTAAAATGTGTTTAAATTCATTATGTACCTGCCATTTTTCTTAGGAACATCTTCAGTACGCAGCTCCTCTCTCTCATACGTCATCGTCTTGCATTTTCTGTTGCTTTTGCAGTAAAATCATGTCTCTCACTGGTCCATACAGAATGATCATGTTGTGTTACTGACTGCTCTGATGGCTTTGGCGCCATGTTTGTCTAACTGTGTCTGTCTTGATAGATGTAGGCCCACAGTTGCACCCCTCCTCATCCCCCCGCCCCCTCACGGACACCATTGGCCCTGTCACCTGGAGTCGCCAGCTCATGCAACAAACGCTCATGGACGAGGGCCTACGATTGGCTAGAATGGTGTCACGTGACCACGCGGGCAAGGTCAGCCTAGGTTCAGAGAAGAGACAGACTTCAGGTGAATACTAGAATTCTATTCTATGACACGAGCTTCATTTGGTACACAAAGAAAACAAGCTGAGTGATGGCAGGAAGCAGTGGGTCTCTTACATTCAGCCCCTGCTGGCAGAAGGACGTCTGAAATCGAGTACCTCCACAACTTTTACTGTAAGCTGTGGGAAATTAAATCAGTGTAGTGTACTGCTGATACCTGGATGATTTACTAGGACCACCAACACAAACTGATACACACTGTTTGCGCTCAGTGGAAAGGCAGGGGAGCCATTATTGGATGTTGAGTTGGGCCAGGCAAGCCCAATCCTGGTCCCAGAGTTGCACCGCCATGGAGAGTTCAGATCCTACACACCTGGCTCTAATGTTCACATGTCCCTGAAGGCCTTCATTAACTGAATTGGGTGTGTTAGAGTAGGGCTGCAGCTAAATTCTGCAGGATGGTAGATCTCCAGGACCAGGACTGGGCACCCCTAGTTAGAGTTAGAGTTTGTAATATACAGGTAAGGATGTTTAAAATGATAGAATGATGTCTGAGCATGTTCTGTTATAGTTAACTTTAGCTTACTAGTGTTTACTAACTGCACAATTCATTAAGATGTAGCTACAAGGAAAGGGTGGGTGATACAGTGATATAATATAGTTATCATGATAAATTACATCACAATACATTTTCCAGATTATATTTTCAATGTTATCGATAGGGAGAGTGGCATAATCTAACACATTTTGTTTTGTGCTAAATATTATAGTATTTGTGCCAGAATACTAACTTTTACAAACAAACTTTGCATTATTGCTACAAATTAAATGGCAGCTTCATTTCCAGCACCTACTGCTTGCTAGTAATTCGTCCCAAAGCAGAATGAGAGCAAATCATACTTACTTGCATGTTACAGATTTAAGAGCTAGCTGTAATATTCACTAAAATGCCTGGTAAATCGATTCAAAACACAATTAATTCCATATAATCCTATGTTGTTTGAACCAGATGAGCTGTATAACATAAATAAATAAAAATCTGCATCTAAATAAACGTGGTTAGTGGAAAGAGGCTGTATGACCTGGCTGGACTTTAGCTTGGCTATTTCTCACTGTTAGCTGTTCATACTCCAGTGAATAAAAAACAGCGTGGAAAAGTCACAGACCCCCCTTCTTTTATTTAATTACCACTCAAGTTGTGTCAGAAAAAAAGCAGAAAACAGAAAATTACATAGAAGCCTCAACAACGCATCTAATATCAGAGTTTCTGTATCAATTCTGTCAATCTACCAAGCCTTCTAAGCTCATTCTTAGAAGCTGGTTGATCATTTTCTGAACTAATCCAAACACATTCAGTGATATTGAGATCTGAACACTGGGGTGCTCAGTCCATTGTTCAGCTTCTTTGTTTGATGTGTCTCCTTTTCTCAGTGAGGATTCTTGACAGCTACACATCCTTTCAGACCCATAGCGCTGAGTTGTCTTCTCACAGTGGAAGGATGGACAGAAACACCTGTGGATGTTTTCAGATCTGAAGCAGCTTGATTTTCTCCTCTCTCTCACAGATGAAAGCTTCAGTGCTGTTTATCTGATGGGGGCAGTTTTGGTGTCTACCAGGTCTTCCAGGTGGTTGTTAGGAGTCTCAGTTTCTCTGTAGCTTTTAATCGTTTTTTGAACTTTAGTTTACCTTTGACTTTCTCCTTGCTTATGCAAGTGGATTATCTTATATCTCTTGAGAAATATCCCCTGATATTTGATGATAAATGATGAACTTAACTGCTATTTAGACTGGAAATGAAAAAGTCTCTGACTTTTGCATTTTTCCATATATACTGTCAAAATATAGCACATATTGAGAAGTCTATGGAGTTTTCATAGAGTAAGGGACAGCAGTAAGCTTTGATGTAGAAAAAGGCTTATTGAATAGTGAAGGGAATGTAAACAGCCTCAATGTGGGATCAATGTATCTGATTTACATGATGCACATCTCAGGATTTCTGGTTATCCAAATCTCTGGTTACCCTTCAGTGACAGAGAGAGTGACAGTGGCATTCTTGCCATAAAACTGTGGTTTTGATAAGTCCTTTCAGATGCAAAAGTCTCTGTAATAGGTTGTCGCCATGGGGGATCATGCAAGAGAGGAAGCAACAGAGGGAGAGAGAGAAAGAAAGAGAAAAAAAAGATGTATGGGTGGATGGGGCCACAGGAAGTAGTGTGGGGGCGGCAAATTGGAGCTCCCCCCCCTCCCTCTCTGACGTCAAAGCTTGTGAAAATGTGTGAGCGGAGGGCGGGATGGATGGATTGAGAGAGAGCGGGGGCGAACGAGTGGGAGGGAGTGAGAAGGGCGTCGCATTGACTCATAGAAAGACGGAGTAAAAATAAAACACGTGGGCAGGGAAAGGGTGCAGTCTCTTTTATTTCTTTCTCTCTCCTTGTGCTTAATGAGAGAAAAAAGTCAGCTCAGTAATGCGCCTTCAACTTTCATTCGCTTCTGTCCCTCTTCTTCTGCTCTCCATCGCTCCTTCACCCATGAAGATGAAAATATGAGCTCGTCATGTCAAGTCACTGTCTCTCATTTTACCTCTCTCACCCCTCCTCCCTCTCTTTGTTTGCCCTTTGTTAGCTGTAATTTTGAATTTGATTGGCTTAACAACAGATTCACAGTTCTGAATGATGCTTTTTATCATGACTGTTTCATTTGCTAGAAGAAAAAACTATAAACAGAAGTATTTTGATCAAGATGAAAGCTGATAAGGATGCTTTTCTTATACTACATATGTTCATAATTTGGGCCTGAGCACGTTTGTTGTCATGTTAATATTAAATAACAATGATTATAATAATAAACTTATTTATAGAGCTCTTTTTATACACATAGCAGCTCAGAGTGACTGAATGGGCCACTTTTAGTGTGCAGAACGTCCCATCTACATGTGATATAATTCACAAATACAAGTTATCTTCCCTGGAAAACATTCAAAGGGCCCATATTGTACTTTTATTGCAACAAAAACATATGTAATAAAAACAGTCACAAACTTGACAGTCTTGGTCATTCTTCTCATGACCAGTTTCCCTTTTCCTGCTTGTATTTATCCCTTAAAATTAGTGTGTTACTGTGCCTTTAAGACTGATGTATGTAAATGAGCTCTGTTCTGATTGGCTGCCCTGTATTGAGCCTTATTCTAAAAGTCAGTCCAGGCTGAAAGACCCCTTCTTTGCATAGGGTTTGAGCAAAACTGCTGTAGGCTAAATAGGTGGGTATTTTATGACATCACAAAAACAATGGCAGTTTGAAAGAGCTTGCAAGAACTGCAGTTTTAATAATAGCAAGGCAATATAACAAAAACTACATTTTACAAGCACTGAATGTGCGTTTTTAACCTAATAATACAAAGCTTGTGATCTAGTTAGACCAACCAGAAGCAACTATCCACCCACATGATGTGTACATGACAACACGGAGCATTTCTCACCAAACCTCTCTGAGTAACTTTATTTAAATCTTAGTTATTTAATTATGCGTAAACTTTGGAATTAAAATTGGTAGATTTACTCTTTAACTCGTTAAAGTAACATTTTAGGTGAAAATGCAAACGTTGCTTACAATAAATGAAAACAAGTAGCAACTAACTGCAAATGTACAAATCACATCATGCTAACAAGGAGCTACTAGCTTCCATTCATTGTTAGCCACATTAGCATGCTTGGTAAAGTTCCTCCTTTAACCTTTTAAATGGCTACTTATGACATTTGTGTGGGTTTATGTACAAAAACAACAGTCATTATAAATTTTTTACCATTTTTGCTGTTTTACCGTTTTGCAACCTCTCTTTATGTCTTCGACTTTGTTACCTTTAGGACTGATATATGTAAATGAAGTCTGTTCTGATTGGCTGTCCTGTATTGTGCTTTACTCAAAAAGCTTTCCAGTTTGAAACATTCCTTGTAACTTCAGTGTGAATGGCTGGGGTTAAGCTGCTGTAGCTTGAATATGTGGATGCATGTAAATGAGTTGGCTCTTGTGACATCACAAAAATTAATCATTTAAAACAGGCTGTTTTGGACAAGGGAGTAAACAGTGTGTTTTGAAACTTTAACAGTGTTTGTGTACATCTTTAATTAAAAAAAAGTGAGCAGAATTCTGATCTCATGATATGGGCCCTTTAAGAATAATTTAGCCAGCTTTCACTGTTTTCACTGTTCACTGATTTCTGTTTGCTGAAAGTTAAGCCTTAGAATGTAATACGTTTGGGAACTTAAGGGGTTAACTTAAGAGTGCTTTATTTGTTCTGTATTCATTAAAGTTCATATAATTTACTCATTAGGTCTCACATCAAACTCCTAATGGTCGTTTCTCCTTCCCCTCGCAGAGATAGAGAACAGAGTGTCGGAAAGACGAGGCTTAAGCACGTCCCACAGGAGCGGAAGTCCTGGAAGCACCAAAGACGACCCATAACCCACCACAAGCTAGAATCTGCCTTGCTGCTCAACTCAGGTCTCACACGACTGGAACCCTCTGGAGGTTTTCACATCCGCTTTCCCAAGACGTGTTTCAACCCAAAATCTGTCGCAACCAAAACTACACACAGCTGTATGCATTCCATTTAACATGAGCATTGAAGGACGTCTCCCGTATTGTGATTGGATGAATAGTTTAAGAGGAGGAAGAGGGCTGGAGGACGTTTCTTGTAAATACATAGATAGCATCCCTTTCTTTCTGTCACACCAGTAACAACAAGCAGTGCGTGTTTGCGCCTCTGAATGACACGTTTCTCTAGTTTAATGGCACAGTATAGCAGTAAACCCCTTCCATGGTGCTAATCTTGAGTCACTTGTAGAAAAAGTGTAGAATTAGATTGTAATGTGGTAAAAGTTAGCCTGCTTTTGCCTGAATTCAAAGTACTGTTTGACCCAGTTTAATTGTGGATGTTAAAGAAAATGAATTTTAACACTAATATACTAACTACAATACACATCCGTGAACTCTTGGGAACATTTTGTGTTATCTTTCCGGTAGATTGTACACCATCAACACCACCCCGTAATAGAAATCATTGTTGGCATACTTGCATCAGATAATTTATTTTTTAATATTCTCAATAAATGGTATTTTATTGTTTCCTACTGTTATTTGTTTCCTTCGAATGAGTGAATTCAGCCACTTTAAAGGGCCTCTATGCCACATTTCTTTGAACTTCAAATGTTTACCCAGAGGTCTACTTCTGATCTTTATGTGGGGTTGATGCACCAAAAACAGTCAATCAATTTTTACATGAACATTTTCGTTGGACGTCTGCTTCCTATCACCACCACTGTGAACAATTCTGACTCTGCTGATTCTGAAGTTTCTCTAGAACAGAGAATTTCACAGCAAACCACTCTGATCGACTCTGTTCACATCTAAGCTGTTGTAGCGTGTAGAATTTTATTTTGGTGGAGTTCCCCTTTAATACACTTCACTGTTGTTTATGGCGCTTTTCATGGCGATTACGTTCGGTTCCGTTTTGTTTTCATCCCGCGCGCTGATTCGCCACCCACGCCGCCCACCAGGTGTTTCCCACCGCTCTCATTGGCTCCCGCGAACCGATGACGTCGGCAGTTCACACCTGATCCTCCACGACGTCATCAGCCGGGAGACGCAGGGCTAAATATAGCACGCGCCGCCAAGCGCCCGAGAGTGGACAGGCTGCATGCAAGAACATCACGACTATGATAAAATCCCACGGAGCTCGAGGACCTTCACGCGCTTTCTGATGTGCAATTATGCTTTTATATTTTGCATTATAACGCTAAAGCGCTAATAGTTTGACGTTAATGGCTCTCGCGGTGTTTTGTGGCTGAATCATGCTGAGTCCATTATTTTAACAGCATTAGTCATGATGATTAGTATTGGATGGAGAGGAAAAGAGAGATGTAGATTCCAGCCTTGCTTCTGAAGTGAGATTGCTGTGAGGATTTGATTGCATTCAGCCTCAAAAAATCCTCATGAGAAAGACGCATCAGCCATAACACTAAGACCTCATTTTATCAGTAGCACTTTGTAGGTTTGTAGGTTATAGACTATGGTCCGTCTGTTTCTCTGCATAATTTGTTACTCTATTCTTCAACGGTCAAGACCCCCACAGGACCGCCGCAGAGCAGGTATTATTTGGGTATGATTCTCAGCGCTGCAGTGGCACTGATGTGGTGGTGGAGTGTTAGTGTGTGTTGCGATGGTGCGAATGGATCAGACACAGCAGTGCTGCTAGAGTTCTTAAACGGTGCGTCCACTCATTGTCCACTCTGTTAGGCCTTGTTGGTCCACCTTATAGATGTAAAGTCAGAGGCGATAGCTCATCAGTTTGTGTTTGTCATTCTGTAGTCCTTCAGTAGTGGTCACAGGGCACTGTCCAGCAGCAAGACCAAGGTGTTTAAAAACTCCAGCAGCACTGCTGTAGCTGAACCACTCGTACCAGTGCAACTCATACTAACACACCACCATCAAATCAGAGTTACTGCAGTGCGGAGAATGACCCACCATTCAAATAATGCTTGCTGTGTGGTGGTCCTGTGAGGGTTATGACCATTGAAGAACAGGGTCACAAAGTAAGTGCTCCTATATGGTCAGTGGACTTGATAAAATGGACAAAGAGTGTAGAAACAAGGAGGTGGTTTTAATGTAGGATTGATCAGATTTTTCAAGACATTTTCAAGATACACATAATGTAAAATAGCTATACCGATTTAAGGGTTCTCATTATGTGGAGGTTCTTTCAACTTTCAGAGGGTTCTTCAAACTCGTGTTACTTCCGAAAACGCTTTTCTCAAAGACTCAAAGAAAGGCTCTTTAAGGAAACGAAAAGGTGTTTTTTGATATGAAATCATGAAGAGACCCCTTTTTGTTTATAATTTTTGAGAGTGCAGACTGTTTGAGTATATGGGACTTTGTAGTGTGTTCATGCCACCTAGTGGAGAACTGCTCAGCTTATTCAGAAGCACTTCAACCTCATTTTTACTGAAAGCTCTTTATTGTTTTTAACCTGCCTGCTTACCACGTTATTTGAAATTTAAAATAGCTTTTAGTGTGAGGTAATAAAAATGATCAACTATGGAACTCTCAAATGAAAGCAACATTCATTCTAGTTATGAATTCCAGTAAGATCTTCCAGTAATGTTCCAGTAATACTCCAGTAATAACAGCAAAGTCACAGTGGCATGACGTGTGACGCAGCCATTAATAAAAGTACCTTGGGATTGGCCTGTGAAGCTGACGTAGGCCCACAGAGCATTACTGAGCTCACCATGTGCAAGGAGGCCACACAGACCTCCATCAGTAAAACAGTGGCCTGTTTCAATACCACTTTTAACAAGACCTCGTCTACTCGGTCTTATCATTTTGTCATCAGCGTGAACCCCCAACGCCATCTTAAGGACGGGCCGCTTCATTACTTTACGAGCTCAAGAGATGATTATTAGCTGAGGTCTCAGAGAGAGGAGGGACTGGGTCAATGCAAGAGTCAACTTCAGGAGCAGAACTTGCCAAGAAATCACTACGTTCTGACATGTTACTACAGAGCCTCACTGGTGACATCCTGTATAAATAAAATATTTCATGGCTACAATTTAGTAAGGCATGGGAAAGAAATAATTAAGTTGTGACCACAACTTAGTAAGGCACGCCATGGCCATGCCTAAGGATCTTGTTCCCACACCTTACTAAGTTGGGGCCTTGCATCAGGCTCTTGTTCCAGCGCCTTACTGAGTCATGGCCATGACTTTAATTCTCTTGTTCCCATGCTTTACTAAGTTTTGACCATACATAAGGATCTCTTTCCCATGCCTTACTAGATTGTGGCTACGCATCGGGATCTCTTTCCCACGCTTTACTAAATCATGGCCACGCATCAGGATCTTGTTCCCACTCCTTACTAAGTCATGGCCACACATCAGGATCTTGTTCTCGTGCTTTACTAAGTCATGGCCATACAAAAGGATCTCTTTCCCATGCCTTACTAGATTGTGGCTACGCATCGGGATCGCTTTCCCACGCTTTACTAAATCATGGCCACGCATCAGTATCTTGTTCCCACTCCTTACTAAGTCATGGCCACACATCAGGATCTTGTTCTCGTGCTTTACTAAGTCATGGCCATACAAAAGGATCTCTTTCCCATGCCTTACTAAATCGTGGCTACGCATCAGGATCTCGTTCCAACGTCTTGACCATGCATCTAGATCTCGTTCCCATGTTTTACCAAAATGTGGCTATGCATCAAGATCTCGTTCTCATGCCTTACTAAGTTGTGGCTACACCTCAGGATCTTATTCCCATGCCTTACTATGTCGTGGCCACACGTCAGGATCTTATAGCCATGTGTCCATATTGTGTGGCAACACCTTAATTTTAATTATACAGGATGTCACCAAAGGGGCTCCATATGTTTCCCTTTGCAAACTCAAATGCAAAAACAGAGCGAAACATCTCTAGAAGGTTTCTTCTGAGAGGGGCCTATAATAGTGAGTGCCTTAGAAGAATTTTCTGAGAATGCTGAGGTATTCAACTGGTGAATGGTTACAGTACGGAAGGCAGAACTTTGACAACTGCTATGGATGACCTTGAAAAGCAAACTGAAAGTCCAGAATATGAAAATAAACGTGTTTTAGATCTATGGAAGAGCGTTAAGAAACTTGGAGAATATGTGAAACGACAGCCCTTTAACACGATAAGCCTCTGCAGACTGAATATGGAGCAGTATAGTTTTATTCAAACTTAGTATGTTTTATTAGTGACCCACAGACACCACTTTTACCAAAATAAAATAGTGACTGTAGACTGAATCTCAGGCACCTGTTGAGTAGTTAGGTAAGATAGAGTTAGTATGAGCATTGGTACTCAATATCAGCAGATCAGTCATAGTGGAAGGGGATATTGTCTACTTAGGATAGCAAAACATGTAAGGCTGCTGGATTAAGAAGGGTAAAAAATTGAGTCTTTAACAAGCCAAAGCTACTTTAAGCATGCCCAGAAAGCATGAAGTGCTGCACAAAAGCAGATGACTTCCATTGCAGTTTCAGAATGAAACTTCTTCCCTCTTCTTTGCAATGCCCTCTAAAGCAATGGGGGGGCCAGACCAAATACCAAAGAAAACTGAGTTTCACCAGCAGTTAACACAAGTCGTGTCCATGCTGTTTACAAGACTTTTTCAATCTGTTGTTTTTATATGTTATAACATGCACATTATATTGCAAAACATTCCAACAATTACATTTCAACACACTGTTTCATCATTAGGCAGCCCTCAATATAGCACCTTTAAGAGCTTACAGTGTAGTTCAGCAGCATTTACATTATATGTAATGACATTAGGCATTTTTGCACAATCGTTCAGAGTTCATGGGTGCCTTTGTGAATTTGTGGCAAAAAATTCAACACTGCACTTCATTACTCTGTAATAATGCTGAACAACTGAAGTAACATGTGTTTCACTGGTATGAACCAACAGTTTCAATGAAACTCATCGATTAGGATTACAAAAACATCCAGAATGTTACTAATGACTCAGAGAAGCCCCGTACTTCAGCAGTGTGTTTCGTTCATGTGGTATGGGTTGTCAGATGGCGAAGAAACTCTCCCCTGGTGGTGGTATGTCCAGGAAACACAGCATGGCAGAACTCGCACACTTGAGACTGCAGTGTAACCCCCGACATCAGCAGACCCCCGGCCTGGCTCAGCATCTCACTGTTCATGAAGGAGGAGGACCACGGTCTCTGCAGCATACAATACACAATATATATTCAAGCATGTTTAAAGGAATAGTTTGGTGAAAAAGCAATTACGTATAATTTTCTACAGTTGATCACACAAGACATTTTTGGAGTCCAAATTTGCTTCTTTAGTTTACAGCTGGAGTGATGAGGCTGGTAATAAACACTAGAACTCGATAGTTACCCAAATAGCCCAACTCGTTCCTGTTATGAATATATCACCACGACTTCTCTCAATACACTCAAACCACATGCAGGTCTTCATAAAGGTCACTTATGCTTGTCAGTGTGATTCAGGACACTGTGCACTATGAAAACTTCACAGTGTAGATGAACACTGAGGGCAGTCATTTTAGACAACAGGGTCAAAAACCACTATATAAGTAACAGGAGGATCGAGACTTAGAGAATTTTAGTGACACTGACTGAAATGTGGAGGAGTCTAATCCAAGATCAGTCCTGCTTTGTGAATACCAGTCCTTGTGTGGTCTGAAATGGCTGCTATGGTGGCGAAACTCATTTATATTGTAGGTACTGTACGCACTGTGTTTTAAACCACACTGACCTAAACGAAGACCTGGATGTGGTTTAATCAGGTTGAGTGAAGTTTTGAGTGAAGACTATTGAGTTCTAGTGTTTGTTAGTGATGGTAGCCTCGCAGGTCCAGTTTTAAACTGAAGAAGCAAATATTTGGACCTTAAACATGTTTTGTCTGATCGACTACATCCAGGGTAAGCGATAAACTGTAAATATGATTTGCACCAAGCTTCTCCTTTAAATCTTCTGTATGAATGCCTAAAAAGCGGTGATCATAACCATGTTTGTTACTTATTTACAGTTTCATTTGACATTAATCAGCACTGCTGTAAATGCACCAGAGTAGAAGCAAGTGATCCAAAAACAGGCCAATAAAGTGGTAGAAAAGTCATTCAAATACTACATAAAAGTTAAGTAGCGATGACTTTTTTTCTGTAATTGTTGCTTTTGGAAACGTAATTGCAAAATTGGTGCAGAGACAAATGTTTATTAAGAAATACAAAATCGGTCTTCACATACATACAGTACATAGGTCACTGTGTACATAGTCATTGATCTTCATTTTCATGATAAAATGCATAGTATACACAAAATGGATCAGGAATTCTACTAACTATCTTACCAGGAAATTCAGGAAGTCTACTTTTAGAAGTTCCAAAAAAGAATGAGCCTATTCCTAAGCAGACATAAAAGGAAGTAAATATCAACATAAACTTTTTCAAAATATTTTTTATATTTACCCGTGTCTGTTTAGGTGGTTGACTGCTATGCCACCGGTGCTCTGCCTGCCTTAACTCCTCCAATATGCTGGGCTCCAGGGCCCCTTTTTGTCTTGTAGGACCCATTGACACTGTCTCATCATGACTGTTCAGGTTTGCCTCCCTCCATGCTGGGTTGAGCTGTAGTCTGTCCATTGCTCCAGCAATGGGAGAGATCGCAGCATCACCTGAAACACAACAAACGGAGATAGAAAAGAATAAGGATTCGGGGAGTTGGTGCAAAATGAGATCAGTAGACAAACTGACTGGTTACCAAGCAAACTTTTATAGAAAACATTTAAATAAGCATTTTACACCTGATGGACTACTGTAGCTCCTGAATGGCACCATGATTGTGCCTTAGGTAAGTACCTGAACAAACCTTGGGGTTCTCTTGAGAGATCCTACCTGATACACCATCAGCATGTCCAAAAGTATCCAGACAGTCCCTCTAGTCACTCTAGTTCAGCTACATTAAAGCCACCCATTGCTAATAAAAGCTTGCATAGTTTCCATAGAAAGCATTGATGAATAGAATATAGCTCTGGAACACTTGCACATGAGCCTAAGATGACCATGGTCAATGCCAAGTGTGGGGTAGAGGGGTACAAACTCCTCCAGCACTGGGCTGTGGAGCAGTGAAGCTGCATTTTCTGGAGCGATGGAGCTCCATCCAATACCTTTGGGATGAGCTGGAGTTATTCAGAACTGACCATCCAATATCAGTACCTGACCTCACTAATGCTCAATCAAATCCTCACAGCAATGTTTCAACATCTACAGTCATGGCCAAAAGTTTTGAGAATGATACAAATATTAATTTTTACAAAGTCTACTGCTTCAGTTTTTATAATGGCAATTTGCATATACTCCAGAATGTTATAAAGAGTGATCAGCTTAACAGCAATTAATTGCAAAGTCAATATTTGCCTAGAAAATGAACTTTATACCCCAAAACACATTTCAACTTCATTGCAGCCCTGCCTTAAAAGGACCAGCTAACATCGTTTCAGTGATTGCTCCATTAACACAGGTGTGGGTGTTGATGAGGACAGGGCTGGAGATCAATCGGTCATGATTAAGTAAGAATGACACCACTGGACACTTTTAAAAGGAGGCTGGTGCTTGGCATCATTGTTTCTCTTCTGTTAACCATGGTTATCTCTAAAGAAACACGTGCAGTCATCATTGCACTGCACAAAAATGGCCTAACAGGGAAGAGTATCGCAGCTAGAAAGATTGCACCTCAGTCAACAATCTATCGCATCATCAAGAACTTCAAGGAGAGAGGTTCCATTGTTGCCAAAAAGGCTCCAGGGCGCCCAAGAAAGACCAGTAAGCGCCAGGGCCGTCTCTTAAAAGTGTTTCAGCTACGGGATCGGGCTACCAGCAGTGCAGAGCTTGCTCAGGAATGGCAGCAGGCAGGTGTGAGTGCATCTGCACGCACTGTGAGGCGGAGACTCTTGGAGCAAGGCCTGGTCTCAAGGAGGGCAGCAAAGAAGCCACTTCTCTCCAGAAAAAACATCAGGGACAGACTGATATTCTGCAAAAGGTACAGGGAGTGGACTGCTGAGGACTGGGGTAAAGTCATTTTCTCTGATGAATCCCCTTTCCGATTGTTTGGGACATCTGGAAAACAGCTTGTTCGGAGAAGACGAGGTGAGCGCTACCACCAGTCTTGTCTCATGCCAACTGTAAAGCATCCTGAAACCATTCATGTGTGGGGTTGCTTCTCAGCCAAGGGAATCGGCTCTCTCGCAGTCTTGCCTAAAAACACAGCCAAGAATAAAGAATGGTACCAGAATGTCCTCCGAGAGCAACTTCTCCCAACTGTCCAAGAGCAGTTTGGTGATCAACAATGCCTTTTCCAGCATGATGGAGCACCTTGCCATAAAGCAAAGGTGATAACTAAATGGCTCAGGGAACAAAACAGAGATTTTGGGTCCATGGCCTGGAAACTCCCCAGATCTTAGTCCCATTGAGAACTTGTGGTCAATCATCAAGAGACGGGTGGACAAACAAAAACCTACAAATTCTGACAAAATGCAAGCATTGATTGTGCAAGAATGGACTGCTATCAGTCAGGATTTGGTCCAGAAGTTGATTGAGAGCATGCCAGGGAAAATTGCAGAGGTCCTGAATAAGAAGGGTCAACACTGCAAATATTGACTTGCTGCATTAACTCATTCTAACTGTCAATAAAAGCTTTTGTTACTCATAATATGATTGCAATTATATTTCTGTATGTGATAAAAACATCTGACAAACACACATAAAAACCAGAGGGCAGCAGATCATGTGAAAATATAATATTTGTGTCATTCTCAAAACTTTTGGCCATGACTATAGTGTAAAGCCTTCCCAGAAGGGTAAAAGCTGTTACTGTAGCACAAACTCACTATTAATACCCTTTACCTGTATAAGCAGGTGTCACAAAAGTTCTACTGACAAAGCTGACAGCTTCAATAAACTTTTTATTAAATAAACTTTCATATTTTTTCCTTCAAGATTGTGTTCTTTACTTACAACCTGAGATGGACAGCAGTTGAATACAACTGATTGCTTTGCACTGATGCTGATTTAATTTACACAATAAAAAAGGCATTTCAGACAATAACTAGCAATGTCATTGCTCAGCCTCACTGGTTTGAGAACGCTCACAACGTCATATTCTTTTTGTGCTTTTTCCTCTCACTATATTACACTACACTACAATGCCCAGCATGCATTTAGGGATGAGAAACATTACTGATTCTTAGATGCATTGCAATTCCTCCTTGCAAGGCTCTGTGTTTCCCCTACTGTAAAACGGACTATCTTTCATTCTGCATTGCATTTTGCATAGACTGAAAAAACATTTCAAACAGCGCTGTCAAATATCTGCAGTTTATCAAAGGTTAAGATACTGTAAGCGACAGTAAGCATGTTTAGAACAGATTTTGTGGCACTTTAAATTTATATATATATATATATATATATATATATATATATATATATATATATATATATATATATACACTGCTCAAAAAAATAAAGGGAACACTTAAACAACACAATATAACTTCAAGTAAATCAAACTTCTGTGAAATCAAACTGTCCACTTAGGAAGCAACACTGATTGACAATCAATTTCACTGCTGTTGTGCAAATGGAATAGACAACAGGTGGAAATTAATGCCAATTAGCAAGACACACTCAATAAAGGAGTGGTTCTGCAGGTGGGGGCCACAGACCACTTCTCAGTACCTTTCTGCTTTCTGGCTGATGTTTTGGTCACTTTTGAATGTTGGTGGTGCTTTCACACTCGTGGTAGCATAAGACGGACTCTATAACCCACACAAGTGGCTCAGGTAGTGCAGCTCATCCAGGATGGCACATCAATGCAAGCTGTGGCAAGAAGGTTTGCTGTGTCTGTCAGCATAGTGTCCAGAGGCTGGAGGTGCTACCAGGAGACAGGCCAGTACACCAGGAGACGTGGAGGAGGCCGTAGGAGGGCAACAACCCAGCAGCAGGGCCGCTACCTCCGCCTTTGTGCAAGGAGGAACAGGAGGAGCCAGAGCCCTGCAAAATGACCTCCAGCAGGCCACAAATGTGCATGTGTCTGCCTGACGTCCACAGATGGAGGTTGTGCTCACAGCCCAACACTGTGCATAATGCTTGGCATTTGCCAGAGAACACCAGGATTGGCAAATTCTCCACTGGTGCCCTGTGCTCGTCACAGATGAAAGCAGGTTCACACTGAGCACATGTGACAGACGTGACAGAGTCTGGAGACGCCGTGGAGAGCGATCTGCTGCCTGCAACATCCTTCAGCATGACCGGTTTGGCAGTGGGTCAGTAATGGTGTGGGGTGGCATTTCTTTGGAGGGCCGCACAGCCGTCCATGTGCTCGCCAGAGGTAGCCTGACTGCCATTAGGTACCGAGATGAGATCCTCAGACCCCTTGTGAGACCATATGCTGGTGCAGTTGGCCCTGGGTTCCTCCTAATGCAGGACAATGCTAGACCTCATGTGGCTGGAGTGTGTCAGCAGTTCTGGGACATCATGTCTCGCTCCGTCCACCAACGCCACGTTGCACCACAGACTGTCCAGGAGTTGGGGGATGTCCAGGAGTCCAGGTCTGGGTGGAGATCCCTCAGGAGACCATCCGCCACCTCATCAGGAGCATGCCCAGGCGTTGTAGGGAGGCAATACGGGCACGTCGAGGCCACACACAATACTGAGCCTCATTTTGACTTGTTTTAAGGACATCACATCAAAGTTGTATCAGCCTGTAATGTGTTTTTCCACTTTAATTTTGTGTGTGACTCCAAATCCAGGTGATTTTGTTGTCAGTTCATTCAACTTTGTACAGAACAAAGTATTCAATGAGAATATTTCATTCATTCTGATGTAGGATGTGTTATTTGAGTGTTCCCTTTATTTTTTTGAGCAGTGTTTATATATATACATATATATATATATATATATATATATATATATATATATATATATATATATATATATATATATATATATATATATAAACAATATGCATCTACTGTGATACCAGAAATCCAGCAAACAAACAAACACAATCCACGATACCTCCACTGTGTGGTGCAAAGGTCTGCATTTGACCTGCTTGTGCATGACCCTGAGGATAAGCGAGGTTCTCATCATCCGTACACTGGATTGGGATAGAAACCAAGTCCTCAAGGTCTTCATTAGAAACAGGAGGTAGACCTGAATTTGGGATTTAATAAACACAGACTCTGACAGGTTGGATTTAGGGCTGCACTATATGAGCAATAAATTATTCTTAAAATAGTTTGCGTCTCACAGTTTCTGCTACAAATGCAGAATTTGTTTCTGATTATTCAGACTATCTAACAAATCTAACAGACCTAAGAAACACAAAAGCAACATTCACTATTGTGCAAAATAAAAAGAAATAAATGCTATTAGCTACTTATATCAGACCTGACAGCATATTGTGCACTGTAAGGCAGAACAAGGACTCTCATGAAACTTTCATAAGGTAGCTTTTATGAAGCAAAAGCTACTTGACTGCTAACAGAGCCTCTTGTGGAGGATTTGTAGCCTGAGTGACTTAATTCTAGTTACAGACTGTAGTCCATCTGTTTCTCTGTATACTTTCTTCTTCAATGGTCAGGACCCCCTCCCCCCACCTACCCCACAGGAACCCCTCAGGAGCCCCTCACACCAGGTATTATTAGGGTGGTGGGTCATTCTCAGCACTGCAGTGACAGTGATGTAGTGGTGGTGTTTTAGTGTGCGTTGCGCTGGTGCGAGTGGATCAGATACAGCAGTGCTGCTGGGTTTTTTAAATATGTCAGTGTCCTTGCTGAACTGAAAAAAAAACCCAACATAGATACTACTGATGAAGGATTAGAGGATGGCCAACACAAACTGTGCAGCAGCAGATGAGCTATAGTCTCTGACTTTACATCTACAAGGTGGATTGACAAGATAGGAGTGTCCAGTAGAGTGGACAGTGAGTGGACAGTGAGTGTTTAAAAACTCCAGCAGCACTGCTGTGTCTGATCCACTTCTACCAGCGCAACACACACTAAAACACCACACCACCATGTCAGTGCTGAGAATGAGTGTGCTGTATAAAACCCTGGCTATCTCAACCCTCGTTTTTGAGACTGCCACTGGTGCACTGTAGTTTCGCAATGGAAATACTCAGCCATGACACTGACTACTCATTTCTAAACCAAAGCACATGGAGATGCAAACAAGTTTAAAAACTTGATTTGGAGTTTTTGGAGACCCCCTCCAGTGACCCCCTCACTGGAGGGGGTCTTTAACAATGTGTTTATCATGGAAACTCATCATGATAATGATATAAAATATGATTTATCGTGCAGCCCAAGTTGGATTTATAACAGAACCATGAGTTGTTTTTACTGTGTGCAGGTACCTTGCTGTCTTCTGAGTGCCTCAGTAAGACGCTGTAGCATGTCAGCTTGTTTCAGGCAGAGCGCCTGAAGCCGGAGAAACTCCTGATACAAGGCTGTGTACGCTTCCTCCATACTGAAGAGCCTTACTGCGTTATTCAATCCTTAGCGATGGTTATGCCTTAAACGCTATTTTTACACTGGGTCAGTCAGCTGGATCAGCCAGCAGAAGGAAGAGAAAGCTAAAAAGAAAAGGGAAGACCCATATCAGTAACATGAGACCATTATCTGCTTATCAGACGAACCGCTACTGCTGTTAATTTTCCCACAGTAATTTTATTACTCAGTTGCAAACATAACTAGCCTACATACTGTATTTAGACACAAACTCTTGGCACAGTCTTCGAATGTTAAAGGACTCATATTTTGTAAAAGCAAATTATATTATATAGTATGTAAGTATGTAAGTACGTAAACATGCTTGAAGTTTCAAAAGGCGCCATTCACGTCTAGGCCATACAGTCCAGACATAAACATTTTTGTATTCACTGTAGTCTGCCCCGCCCATTTACGCTGAGGCTGTTTCAGTCTGAACTGCTTTTTGATTGAGGCACAGTACAGGGTAACCAATCAGAACAGAGCTTATTTACATATCAGTCTAAAAGTCAGACCAACAAAAAGAGCCTGTTTAATTCTAATGGGTGAAGTGAGAGGGAATTTGACAATGTAAAAATCATTTCAGACTGCTTTTGGTGCATGAAATTACTGTCGTATGTGAGAAAAGTAAATTAGTTTAGGATATGGACCCTTTAAAAGGCAATACAGTGGTTAATTATGTCATGTACATTTTAAAAAGCATCAAATAAGCAGTTCTAACACACAAATAAAAAGGAGGTGGTTTGTTGTTTGCCACATAGTGAGTCTGCATTCATCTCTACTTCTATAGTATATAGTATTCTTTTATCTTCTCCAACAGTCAGCATAAAAATCACATATTCACATTCATCACATATTCATATTCTTTGGAAAACTGTTCACTGTTGCCCTTTTTTAACATATGTATGTGTTACAAATGCTTATTAACAAACCAATTTCAAACCACTTATTAGTCTTTTTGTAAAGTGGTACCTTAAGCAGTGGGGAGACCGAGGAAGTTTCACCAATCAAACATATGCTACAGGAGTGACATCACTGCTGTGCACTGGGCCTGATTTGGGGAATATATCTCTTTTTATGACTAATATCGCAACCGTGATTTAAATTGCAATTATTTTCTATAATTTAACCCCTTAAAAGACCAGGCTCATTACATACTAAGGCCTATTATACCTGTGGCCATATAAGGGGTTGAGGGTCAGATCTGATTTTTTTTCTCCCAAGAACAACAGAATATCCACTTCTTGTGGCTTGAGGCTTGACCCCTGTGTGTAGTGCGTCAGACTGCCAACAAGCTGTGGTTGTGATGTCACGTCACATCCAGGTTTGGTTGCCTCTGTTTGGTATATATATTCTACGGGCAGAAACTCTGTGTTATTAGGTTAAATTTCTCCAGTCAAAATGTTTTTGTTTACGTAGACCATCATTTTTAAAAACTGTGATTTGGATATAAAAACACTAAGGCCCAATCCCATTTCACCCCTTGCCCCTAACACTTAGCCCTACCCTTCTGTTTTGCACATTCACATGTAGAGGCCGGGTTGTCCTGATTATTGTTGAGATGGAGGGGTAGGGTGAAGTGTTAGGGCTATTTGGGCCTTCAAGTGGAGATTTTTCAGAGGCGCACTACAAACGGAGGGCTATGAGAAAATTCCTAGATTGCTATGCGAATCGTCGGCAAGGCGGCTGCACAAGTGTCCAAAGAGACACATAAATGTTAATATTTCTCTGTTAAAAAGCCGTTATATTGTAAGAATCATTGTAATAGCGTTTTATGGTCATTTCGCTAGTAATACGCTGATGTCTCGGTCACTACCAGGTGAATTTTCCCGTTCCACCTTAAATCTTAAATGGTGCAGCAGTTATGTTCTGGTAGGTGAGGTTGCTGCACCATTTAAGGTGGAATGGGAAATCAATCATGAAGCTGGTGATTAGAAAGCTAAGTTCAGCTTCATATCACCAAAGAATTCTTGGTGGTGACAATAAATAATTGCTCCCCCCTCTGAAGGCATATGATGCCCTAAATGTATTTAAGCAGTGAGGAGTTGCACTTTCCCCTCCTCTGCGGTCACTGCAGGCTGGCAGGGTCACCTATAGAGCAGCGCTAATAGCTGTTAATGAAGTGATGTAGTTTTCTGTTTGTGCTCTTTTTTATTTGGTGACCCATTTGATTGATTGATGCATAAAACTGAAGTTGTGAATGAATCGTGAGCGCCGGTGCTTTTCAGTCTCCTTCAGATAAAAGGCAAATGTCAGTGTGATATACCATTATTGCTATAGTCTGGAGACAAAGCAGGAAAACACGTTCTGATTATTTTTCCAGGCTATTTTAAATATAATTCACCTGTCCTGTCACATGACACACAAGTGAGATCACCACAGCTGGAGGCATATTGGAAATGGCCAGAAAACCTCGTCTCATCTGTTTACGTAACAGTCGCTGATGACAACTGATGACGTATCTGGGTTCCTCAAGTGTCGTCTCATTTCATAGGGGGGAAGATTTCAACCACTACCCCTTCTAACTCAGTTTCAAGGGGGAGGGATACACTCGAAATCAAGGGGTAGAAATAAGAAATGGGATTGGGCCTTAATCTCTCAGCTCTACTGTTCACACTCACAGTCGCAGGAAGACTTTAGTTCTTGTAATAAAACATGATCTTAAGCTAAGAAAAAACATTCAAGTCTGGATTGCGGGGTGAATAGCACCCATGTTAAAGGGGAATTCCACCCATTTTTCAAAATTCCTGCATGATTTAGCAGTTGGGATGTAAACAGTCATTCAGAGTGGTTTGGTGCAAAATGGTCCAGGTTTCATTTCAGTGGTGGTTATACCCAGTCAGCCAGAGCGTGCGGGCGTGTTGCTGGGCCTAATCTGTTCTCCGACTCTCCCTGAGGCTGGGCCAAAGTGGACAGCCAGGTCTTTTTGAACATCTGCCCAAAGTTTGGCCAGCAGACTTGGCAAATGACTTGTTACAGACTGTATTTACGGTTGGTCAGTTTTAGTGTTTAATTAACATATATTTTTTTAATATTCCAATTTTATGGTATGAATATAGGAACCAGGGGTTGCCATAACTACAACACAAACATTTATTTACTATCCAAAACTACCAGTGCACATTTGGGGACTATTTTGCCTTACATAACTTTAATTGCCCTTCTCGACCATGGATGTAAGTGTTAGGCCAAAACCTTCTACATGAATTTGAATATGTGATCATTTTATGAGTGAGCAGCAGATTTCTATACTGTTATTTGTAACACACAGGTGGTAACACACACGGGTCATTTATTTAAAAGTCTGAATCGTACAGCACAAACAACCACGGAATTAGAGACCGATCTGTAATCTTGGCGGCCAGCTTTGCATTTTTTCGCTCCACCTTCAGCACCGTTTAAGGTGGAACGGAATGTTAGAAAGATTCCGTTAAGACGTAGGCCAATAACGGACAATATAAAGGCTGAGACACAAAGTTTTAGCCCCTCTAATAGTCCCCGAGTCTGTGTTAGACCCTCTGCGGTCTCTCGTGCCGTGTCTGAGCCGCTGTGTGCGTCAGCGTATGAAGGCGCAGTGAAGGCCTGTTTCAGCCAGCCGAGCTGCTCCGCTGAGCACAGACAGACAGTAAAACAGCGCAAAGCTTCAACACTTACATTCGCACACAAGTCAGCATCCAGCTCAAAGTGTCGAGTTGAGGTCGGTGTCCGATCTGGATGGACACACTCTGTCCACTCGAAGACGGAGAGTTTATGCTGCTCTGAGTTTCTGAGCCTCAGCCGGGGAGTAACTTATATCCACAAAGCGAAAAAGTGAAAACAGGAACTGAAATCTCCTCATTTCACACAGAGCAGCTGCTGGGTCACGTAGCTCCCACAGCAGGAGGAGGAGGAATGAATACACAAGGTCAAGTTTACCAAAGGAGAAAAATCCTGACCGGTAAAAAAAACTAACAAACTGTATTAATACATAGATGTCAGTTTCAAAAGAGGAAACACACACACACACACACACACACACACACACACACATATACTGCTCAAAAAAATAAAGGGAACACTCAAATAACATGAATGAATGAAATATTCTCATTGAATATTTTGTTCTGTATAAAGTTGAATGTGACAACAAAAATCATCAATGGAAATCTAATTTATTAACCAATGGAGGCCTGGATTTGGAGTCACACACAAAATTAAAGTGGGAAAACACACTACAGGCTGATCCAACTTTGATGTAATGTCCTTAAAACAAGTCCAAATGAGGCTCAGTATTGTGTGTGGCCTCCACGTGCCTGTATGACCTCCCTACAACGCCTGGGCATGCTCCTGATGAGGTGGCGGATGGTCTCTTGAGGGATCTCCTCCCAGACCTGGACTAAAGCATCTGCCAACTCCTGGACAGTCTGTGGTGCAACGTGGCATTGGTGGATGGAGCGAGACATGATGTCCCAGATGTGCTCAATCGGATTCAGGTCTGGGGAACAGGCGGGCCAGTCCATAGCTTCAGTGCCTTCATCTTGCAGGAACTGCTGACACACTCCAGCCACATGAGGTCTAGCATTGTCCTGCATTAGGAGGAACCCAGGGCCAACCGCACCAGCATATGGTCTCACAAGGGGTCTGAGGATCTCATCTTGGTACCTAATGGCAGTCAGGCTACCTCTGGCGAGCATATGGAGGGCTGTGTGGCCCTTCAAAGAAATGCCACCCCACACCATTACTGACCCACTGCCAAACCGGTCATGCTGAAGGATGTTGCAGGCAGCAGATCGCTCTCCACGGCATCTCCAGACTCTGTCACGTCCATCACATGTGCTCAGTGTGAACCTGCTTTAATCTTTGAAGAGCACAGGGCGCCAGTGGCGAATTTGCCAATCCTGGTGTTCTCTGACAAATGCCAAGTGTCCTGCACGGTGTTGGGCTGTGAGCGCAACCCCCATCTGTGGACGTCGGGCCCTCATACCATCCTCATGGAGTTGGTTTCTAACCGTTTGTGCAGACACATGCACATTTGTGGCCTGCTGGAGGTCATTTTGCAGGGCTCTGGCAGTGCTCCTCCTGTTCCTCCTTGCACAAAGGCGGAGGTAGCAGTCCTGCTGCTGGGTTGTTGCCCTCCTACGGCCTCCTCCATGTCTCCTGCTGTACTGGCCTGTCTCCTGGTAGCACCACCAGCCTCTGGACACTACGCTGACAGACACAGCAAACCTTCTTGCCACAGCTCGAATTGATGTGCCATACTGGATGAGCTGCACTACTTGTGTGGGTTGTAGAGTCCATCTAAAGCTACCACGAGTGTGAAAGTATCACCAACATTCAAAAGTGACCAAAACATCAACCAGAAAGCATAGGCACTGAGAAGTGGTCTGTGGTCCCCACCTGCAGAACCACTACTTTATTGAGTGTGTCTTGCTAATTGCCAATAATTTCCACCAGTTGTCTATTCCATTTGCACAACAGCATGCGAAATAGATTGTCAATCAGTGTTGCTCCCTAAGTGGACAGTTTGATTTCACAGAAGTTTTTGGTACTAGTACTTGGAGTTATATTGTGTTCCCTTTATTTTTTTGAGCAGTATATATATATATATATATATGTATAATGTCTTTACACGCATATGAACTTGAGTGACATCCCATTCTTAATCCATAGGGTTTAATATGTCGGCTCAACCTTTGCAGCTATAACAGCGTCAACTCTTCTGGGAAGGCTTTCCACAAGGTTTAGGAGTGTGTTTATGGGAATTTTTGACCATTCTTCCATAAGCGCATTTGTGAGGTCAGACACCGATGTTGGATGAGAAGGCCTGGCTCGCAGTCTCCACTCTAATTCATCCCAAAGGTGTTCTGTCGCGTTGAGGTCAGGACTCTGTGCAGGCCAGTCAAGTTCTTTAACACCAAACTCTCTCATCCAAGCATTAAGAGTTCCTTTCACTGGAGCTAAGGGGCCGAGCCCAACTCCTGAAAAACAACCCCACACCATAATCCCCCCTCCACCAAACTTTAGACTTGGCACAATGCAGTCAGACAAGTACTGTTCTCCTGGCAATCACCAAACCCAGAGTCATCCATCAGATTGCCAGATGGAGAAGCACGATTCATCACTCCAGAGAACACGTCTCCACTGCTCTAGAGTTCAGTGGTGGCACTTTACACCACTGCATTCAATGCTTTGCATTGCGTTTGGTGATGTAAGTCTTGGATGCAGCTGCTCGGCTATGGAAACCCATTCCATGAAGCTCTCTATGCTGTTCTTGAGCTCATTTGAAGGCCACATGAAGTTTGGAGGTCTGTAGGGATTGACTGTGCAGAAAGTTGGTGATCTCTGCACACTATGCGCCTCAGCATCTGCTGACCCTGCTCTGTCATTTTACATGGCCAACCACTTCTTGGCTGAGTTACTGTCTTTCCTAATCACTTCCACTTTGTTACAATACCACTGACAGTTGATCGTGGAATACGCAGTCTGCATGCCTAGGTGCTCGGTTTTATACACCTGTGGCCATGGAAGTGATTGAAACACCTGAATTCAATGATTTGGACAGGTGACTGAATACTTTTGTATATATATATATATCTTTTGGTTCCGAGTCCAGTAGTGACGCTGAGGTGTTTAAAAACACAATAAAATGAATTTTTGAATTTGCCAAAAGGAACTTGCTCTGGAAGTCATTAATAAATGTCATTCCATAAAGAGTGCCATCTTAGTCTACAACATAAGATTATGCTACTATTTGACACAAAAACGATAAATTAAATGGTTTGTTGAATGAGTCACGTAAAGCCATAGTAAAATTTTTATACCAGAAATTCAATATGATCAAGCAAAATGTTATTAGTGCTTGTAACAACAGGACATCTGACAAGTAAAAAAGCTAACTCTTATATGTCTGAACATTTTTATTGGTAGGAATTTTATTGCAGTGTGTGCACTTCATCACTAATGAGTATGTATGGGTTTCCCCAACCTGTTTTAAGGGAAGGAACATCTTTTAAATATGCACCAACTCTGTTTTCACAAGAAAAAAACAAATTTAGATATAATTTTTTTTTTCAGATTTACATTTAAATTGATTTCTTGCTAGTGAAAACTGGATTTTTACATTTTTATGTGCAAATTTCATTCTTACATTACAAAACAGAAAGTTTTACTTTCACACATGAGTTTTTTCACATGCAAATGTTGAAAGAAAAAAAGATCAATCATATATTTTTATACTTTTATGTCCCATGTTGACATAGCATTTCAACACAAAAACTTCCAACTACGGACCGTAAAAAAGTGGTAACCTGAGATTAACACAAAGTTGTTTGAGGTCAAACTGCAATTTGGACTGAACAATAAAAATTGTAATTACAGGCAGAAGTTTTTAAAGCAGAACCACAAAGAGCTGATGTTTCAAAAAGCATTGTATAAAAATAAATGATAAAGTAGAATCCACTCATGACAGCAGATCAATGTGAAGCCAACTGAATGATTAACCACAATGATACGTTTTCACCTGAAGCCACTGCACTTCTCAGTAAACAGGGCCATCAGATATGATCTTCCCACTTCTGTTCAGTTCCAAAAAACAGAAAACACTTCCACAAAACAAAGATCCATATCTAGAGGTTCCGCAAATGTGAATGTTTCAGTCTGTAATTTTAATAAATAACATTTCTGTGAGTAACTTGGTCCAATTTACATAAGTAGCTTTCCATGGTGTCTGAGTCAGTTAACATTTTCACAAAACATTCACAGTCAAAGTGAATATAAAGACTAAATTAAGACTATTAACGTTCATCACAGGCCCAACACACTTTGGATTTGGCCCAGAATGCAAGATGCTTTTAAAGATAACTTAAACGCTTTGGGTGGAATGTTGGCATGTAAAATGAAGGCTTTTCCTTCATTAGCACATCTGGGATGTAAACTCTGTAAAGTGAAGTGGTCATTTATCATGAAACCTCTTCTGTAAACAGGAGAACGGTGTTGTGTGACCATGCAGCATCCTAGCTTGTTCACTTTGGGACTGGAGGGTAGTTGAGTGTTAGGATTGCTATGCTGTGCAGCAAGAGTGAGGTTTCCGATTCTGAGGAACAAGAAACAATGAGGAAGTTCAGACCAGAGCCTGACCAATAGGAACATTCTGTCAACCATATCAATTATCAATAACTTAATTCTGATAACAATCAAAAAGCTTGATGTAATCAAATGTGGACAAATATTGCAGTCAGTTATATCAAATTTCTTAACTTCAAACAGCAGAAACTCACAAAATCTTTAATTTGAGAATTTTTCATGATGGAAGAGTGTGTTCAATTATAATATAAAACCAGCAACTTCAACCCCTTAAAATCTCTGGCTTATAGACTAGGCAAGGCAAGTTTACTATAAGAGAGAAAATACAGAGTCAGAAAATACAGATTTTAAAAAATAAGTAAATGGGAATAGAAATTAAAAACATGATTAAAACGATGGATTCAAAAGAGAAAAAATACTACAATTTAAATGAGATATTAAATTAAAATAGTTCAAATTAAAAGTTAGATTGGGATAAAAAAAGCCATTAGAGAAGAAAAAGGCTAAACATGCTAACAGTGTTTAAATTGAGCAGAAAGCTGCTCAAACAGGAACGTTTGGGATGTGTCCAGCATTGGAGCTCTTCTAATGCTCTCTGTCCACTGGTTCCATTTAAAAGCTGCATAGCATCCAAACGCTATTTTTCAATGTTTAGTCTTCACCTTCAGCAGGACTAACTGATCAGTTCCTAATCTAATCTAAACCTGAGAGTTCTGCACCATTAAGATATTTATAGTACAGTCACAGCAGCTTACAGACTGTATTCTGTAACAGCCTGGTAGCCAGTGTAAGGATTTAAGAATGGTGGGATGTGTTCCTTCTTTTACTCCTAGTGAGATTCTGGCAGCTGCATTTTGAATCATCAGAAATGGTTTGATTGTCTTAGACTTATTATTTAGCAATTACAAGGATTTTAGTGTAAACTGGCTGAGCTATTCTGAGGTTATAGAAGTGTGTTTTAAAACTTTGGCCCTGCCAATGGGCCACAACCTGCTGATTAAAGCAATGCTTTAATAAACAGGATTCTCAACGATACAATAAATCTGTGGAACCTTAATACCAACTTTTATTGGCCAAACGATGCATCTGTTTATATATGTAAATGTCCTCCTAATTAATGAATTAGAGGTGGGCATCGTGACGATAATTTATTTTTATGGTGATAACGCTGTGTCAGTAAAATTTTTCGAGACTGGATGAGGAATCTCGGCTCCAAAGTGTGCAGCATAACGTGAAAGCCGTGGTTCTTAATGACTGACTAGTGATGTGACTGAAGGTCACATAGCAGCGAAGTCTCACCTGGCTAATAGCTACAAAAAGACAGATTAAGATGAACATTTGGAGACGATTTTTGGATTTATTCACATTTATAAGCACTGCAGTTGTTACCTGGTACATTAAATCTGCAACAAGAGACTGTCTCTCTCTAAAAAGTTGTGAAGATGAAGTCGCTTCTCTTTCGAATTTTCCCGTTCCACCTTAAATGATGCAGCAGTTACATTCGGGATGTCTGGCAGAACTTAAGGTGGAATGGGAAAATTCAAAGAAGAAACTGGTGAGTAAGAAGCAACTTCAGCCTCGTAAAACAGTCAAACGTTAATTAATAATCTGCGCTACTTCTGAGGAGAGGTTTTCTGGCGGAGATGGGAGGATAGCGGCTGATAAGTCTTGTGTTTTCATTCATAATTTTTAGCCTGTACTAGGACATTCGCGCATACTGAGACATGCTCGACAGTAAATGTTGTGGCTCCCAAGGTGGTCAGATTTTTGTTGAATGGACAAAATGGCTCCTCTTAACATTTGGGTTGTGACTCCTGACCAAACCTGGCTTTTAACGCAGAGGGAGACAGTCGGATTTCTTACTCATCCATGTGTGTTTTTGTTATGTGCCATCACAGACTGTCCGGGCGCTGAACTTACCCACTTCCAAGTTCCGCCTTTTATGTTCCGACAACATTACATTTTAAATTAAATATTCAGAAAATCGATTTTTGACATTTCTGAATCGATTCAGAATCGTTCACATCTGCATTGCGATGCAACTAAGAATAGTTTTTCCCCGCACCCCTACCCAGCATCATTCACATATAGGCAGAAACGAGACTCATCTGACCAACTCATCTGACCAGATAACATGTTTCCAGTCATGAACAGTCCAAATTTTGTGTCTCTTTGCCCACTGTAACTGGCAGCTTTGTGAGCAGAAGTTAGCAAAGGCTTCTTGCACGCCACTCTGCTCCATATGTTCATGGTGTGCAGTGACCTGTGGAGAGTTCTTTCAGAAATTGGTGGTGAAGAACCTATGTTGACTTCTAGAAGCAATTTTTGCCTGAAAGTGAAGCGATTTTTATTCACAAGCCGCGAACCACACCGGCGGTCCCTGTCCGTCAAGTTTCGCCTTTCAGCCACAATTCTGATGAGAATTTCCCATAGACTGGGATTATTTCCATTGCTGATGACCTGCAAGACCAAATGCTTTGATACACCTGCAAATTCAGCTACTTCCTTCCCACTATTACGTTTGGCACACCCAAATGCCATCACTCCTTTTTGCCAATCTGTCCTGTGACCCAATTTCCACATATCGAATGAGAAATTCACTGTACCACACCTTCTCAATTTATGAATCCTGTTGCACACCCCGCAGGCAGTTATAGCCCGATCACCCTCATGCAGCACCATCTGCAGGAGTCTGAAGTTACTACCACCTTAAATACACAAGGTGTCTTATTTTCTGTCCTGGGAGCTTATAAAAGTACGTCCTCCTGCCATTACACACCTTAAATAAACAATCTTCACTACTAAACATCCCACTACTAAACAAGGATTGCGTTCCCAGTGGAGTTAAACGTCCATTTTGATCCAATGATGCTGACACGATGGCTAGGTTTGTGTGGCTGCATGATGTTGTTTCCAATACCAACAGGTAAAGCAGGTTTAGGTCACCATACCCGATTCCAAGCCTGGGCCAGAGGGTTATAGAGCTCCACACTGACCAGGTGTATACAAACTTTTTGACCAGAATGAAGGATGTGTTCATCCAGTTCATACATGGCTTACCTTTGACCTGTATAGAAAACTGGAGCCACTGTTGAAGCCACTCTCTGCACTGACTGGAACTAAGATGGCTGGGACTCAGCCCTCGAAGGTCACAGGCCTGGTGGAGGGGAAGAGAAACATTAAAGATTCAAGATCCCTCTGACTGCCTTTAAGTCTGCTTCAGTTGAGAGTCTGTGATTGCATAAAGACAACTTGTGTAACACAAGAGAGACAGCTTCTCTACTGAAAAGAGGCTAAGAATTCTGACCCGTTTCATTTCTTCATCGCTGAGCTGATCTAGGCCTAGAGAGTCTAAAGCTCGGTCCAGATATAGCAGGTCCAGGGCTTTTGTGGTCAGCCGCCTCCGCACCAGGAAACTAGGCAACCACACAATTACAGGGAGCTGAGAGCCCAGCGATCGCTAGATGAAAGGTAACAGGAAAAAACAAAGAGGGGGTGGTGAAAAGGGGGAAGAGACAAAGAAAGAAAAAAACAAGGCTGGATGGGGGAAGGCACCCTGTGTATATATGCAGAAGGTAAAAACTCACCAAATGACGTGGTGCCAAGTATTGCATTCCCAGTGGAGGGCCAGAGAAGACCTCGCATATGGCATTGAGTTCAGAAACACTTGGATGGACCCCGCTCTGGATCTGAAATACAAATACTCAAATTTACTACATTCACATTTAAGGACGTTTTAAGAAATATCTGAAAACGTCTCTTTAATATAGCTGTTAATTTAATTCTTTGTCTCGTTTTATATTTATTCTTATTAATTTCACAAATTCAACCAAAAATACTCCTTTCATTTATTGCTGTTTAACTGCTGTTACCAAACAGTAACTGTAATAGAAGATAATCAAATTCAACTTTAGTTTTTTCTGTTAAACTTCATCACCTTTCTGTAAAGCCACAGTTATGAAAAGCATCTTATAAATTAATTAAGATATTATTATAATTAGTATAACCTATTGGTAAAATGTAGAGACAGCATTAATCTAATACGCACTACTGGATGTCAGAGGGTTCTTTGCGACCCATTTTCACACTTTGAACAAGACATTCACTGCACTGTACCACCTCTTCTCAATCTATGAATGTGTCACACACCCTGCAGGTATTTATAAGCCAATCACCCTTGCGTAACACCATATGCAGCAGTCTGAAGTTACTAGCACCTCAAACACACGAGGTGACTAATAATAAATAAGTTGCTGTTGAGAATAATAAAAAATAATAAACAGATCTGATTCTGTAACAAATCTAGCAAATTTGCAACATTTTTTAATATTTGCAGATGCTTCGGTTTTGCTTCCAAGAACAAACAACGCACAAGATTCTTTGACAGATCCACTGAAGAAGCACCTTGGCACACAGGCTTAAGAGCAAAGTACGCCTGGGCCACTTGTCAACATGCGGGATTGTCCAGACAAGGTTGTTCAGAATCTCTGCCTGGTGTTTAGAACGCTTCAAATGAGTAATCGCCTGGAACTTCCTCTGCTGCTGTGGAGTCCAGAAGTGTCGAAACAGTAGCTGCCGTGGAAAGAGGCACCTGAACAAAACAGGGAATTTACCACTTTCATAATGCAGTCACCTTCACTACCACATTCACTGCTATCAGCAACAGTAATCAAATGAATATTCTGAAATACATCCAGTGGTCAGGTTCTTTAAAGAAACCAACCATTACAGTGAATATGAGAGCTAAAATGATTTACCCCAGTTGTACACTTGGTGTTGTACAAACTTACTCACATTAGGACAAAGACCAAACCGACGGCAAATGGAGGAAGAGAGATCACAACCAGTGGAACAGCTTTAATCATGTCTCTTCTAAACTGCAGGATAGAAAGACAGAAAGGGCTTAAATTAATACACTACATTTAGCAGAAGAACCTTTAAAGCTCCAGGCTAGACTTGTGGAAACACCACATGTCTAAAAGTATCCAGACGCCTCTTCTAATGAGTGAATTCAGTTACTTTAATACAGTGTTCGATTCTGCACGGAGAGCTTATCTCTATAGAAAAGCATTGACCAACAGAATGGAACACTGGAGCCACACATGAGCCTAAGGCCACCAAGAATGAAATATCACTGTTTTTAAATAACTATGTGTCTGTACATGCATTTAAAAATCTGATCATTTTTGGATATTAGCAGTTATCGGATTATTCAGATGGTATGCAGTTCTATTCACTTCTATTTCTTCGATCAGATTAAGGCCTAGAAATCTGATGAAGAAGCTGGATATAAGCTCATTAATGGGGCTTTCAATGCATGTAAACTCTTATTCTGATTGCTTTCATTTCTCACAGTCTGCACAAGTGTGAGTGATGCTGAAAACAACTACATGCTCAACGAAATGAAGGATTTAAATCTTTTAATCTTCATCTTCTAAATGTTGTATGTTCATCTTTTCCACCAAAGTGGTGCGATGTTCTATATATAAAAAAATGCAGCATGCTGTTTCAGTTTTATGTTATGTTTACATCACTTCTGTGAGTTTACTGGCTGGTTGTAAAGCAGAAATCAGATTACTGTCTGACTCATGTAGACCCGGAGTTTCCACATTATCTGATTACCCAAGTGCATGAAAACACACTGAACCTATTACTGACAAAATCTGATTTTCTGTAGTTATCCAGTTATTATTCAGTGTCACATGTGGGCGTGCGCACTAAGCAAATAGACCTCTGAAGATGTGTGTTGTTCCATAGTCTGTGTCATGACCATATTATAACTCCAGGTCTAAGCTGGGTGCCCCTATGACAAAAATGAATGGCTTTCGACAAAAATCAACACTGTCAGGTCCTGTTCCAACGCTGCTATGTTTTGTTCTGTGTACATTCTCATTGTAAGTGTCACTGGGTCCTCTGAATTTGTTCAGCAGTCTAAATACAAATATTACTACTTGTATGTCATGAGAACAGATGTTTACTATTAATTTTATTCACTGTTATGTACAGTGCCCTCCATAATTATTGGCACCCCTGGTTAAGATGTGTCAAAAGCCTTAAAATAAATTCAGTTTTTATTGTGGAAACATACTGTCACACTGAAAATTGTAGAAAAATGTAACCTTTAACTCAAGTAGAGTTTTAGGGGGAAAATAAAATCCCTGACTAAGAAATAATTTTTCTTCATAAAATCACCTGTTCCACAATTATTGGCACCCCTAACAATTCTTAGGAAATAAATGTAATTAAAGAATTTCTGTCATTTCTACAGTAGTTTACGAAGTTAATCAAAGTATGTAGGAACATTTAATTAGCAATTCACAACTTCCTGTTTCCCTGGGGTATAATTATGACGTGACACAGAGGCCATTTCTCTTCAACATGGGAAAGACAAAGGAACATAGCATTCAAGTAAGGCAGATGTGTGTTGACCTTCACAGGTCAGGCAATGGCTACAAGAAAATAGCCACTCACCTACACCTGTCCGTATCTACTGTCAGAGGAATTATTAAGAAGTTTAAAACAACTGGAACAGTGGTAAACAAGTCTGGACGAGGACGCAAGTTTATTTTGCCACCACGCACAGTGAGGAGGATGATAAGAGAAATAAAAAGTTCTCCAAAGCTCACTGTTACGGAACTGCAACAAATGGTAGCATCTTGGGGTCACGAAGTCTCCAAAACAACCATCAGACGCTATCTACACGCCAACAAGCTGTTTGGGAGGCATGCACGGAAAAAACCTTTTCTCACTCACAATCATAAACGTAAACGTTTGGAGTTTGCTAAGCAGTACTGGGACTTCAACTGGGACTGTGTGCTTTGGTCAGATGAAACAAAGATAGAGCTTTTTGGCAACAAATGCTGTAAGTGGGTCTGGCGTAACACAAGAGCTGAGTATGCAGAAAAGCACCTCATGCCCACTGTGAAATACGGGGGAGGATCAGTGATGCTGTGGGCCTGCTTTTCTTCCAAAGGCCCAGGGAACCTTGTTAGGGTGCATGGCATCATGAATGCTTTGAAATACCAGGACATTTTAAAACAAAATCTGGTGGCTTCTGCCCGAAAGCTGAAGATGGGTCGTCACTGGGTCTTTCAGCAAGATAATGACCCTAAACATATGGCAAGATCTACACAGAAATGGTTGACCACACACAGAATCAAGCTCCTCCCATGGCCATCTCAGTCCCCAGACCTTAACCCCATTGAAAACCTGTGGGGTGAGCTGAAGAGGAGAGTGCAGAGGAGAGGACCCAGGTCGCTGGATGATTTAGAGAGATTGTGCAAAGAGGAATGGTCGAAGATACCTCTTTCTGTGTTCTCCCATCTTGTGAAACATTATAGGAGAAGATTAGGTGCTGTTTTGTTGGCAAAGGGGGGTTGTACAAAGTATTAACATCAGGGGTGCTAATAATTGTGGCACACATTATTTGATGTTAAACAATTATTTCTTAATGTGGGATTTTTTTCCTACTGAATAAATGCACTTGAGATAAAGGTTAGATTTTGCTCTTTTTTCCATCGTGGTCCTATATTATTTAAAAAAACCCTCAATTTATTAGAAGCTAAAGAACACATCTTAACCAGGGGTGCCAATAATTATGGAGGGCACTGTAGGTCATTCTATCAAACTGGTTCAAAGGCAGAGGTGAAAACCTATTGGGGACTTTTAACTGATCTGACTTTAGACTAAAATCCTTTAGCTTTGAGTGACTCTACCTTAATTGTGTTTATTTTATTGAAACACATTCCATTTTGTCACTACTAAAACTAAAACTTTACCAAATGCTTCATTAGTGACTGTTTCAGTAGTGAAAATTTTAGCTCATTTTAAGCAGAACTCAAAAACACAGCCGGTACATGACACAGCTGTCAACTGCTGCACACGTATAAAATCATATTTTTAATTAAAACACAGAAAATTGCGTCTTGTTAGTGACAATTTCTAATGTTCCATACAGTTTTTAGACTTTGGGACACATTTACTTCAAAACAATGGGATAAGGATGCAGTCTCACTTTCTGCTCTAAAATACAGGGACCTGGCTAAAATAAGGCTCCGCCTATAGACTAAATCTCTGTGTTTCCGTAATGACATGAAAACAGGACAGCCTTTTTTGAAGTATTTTCATTTATAAATAAACAAATTAATTAAATGTATTAAAAACTAATTAAAGTTAATTAAAATTAAATTAAACTTATGACAAATAACAATTAATGTCTTGAAATAGATTAAATAGATCTTAACATAATTCTTGTAAATATACATAGTTATATGTATATTTCTTTTTTTACATGGCTTTTCACTGTGTGGCCGTAGTTTAAACTAATTTGGTAGAATAATCCAACATCAACTACTCCGAATATACTCTATGATTGCCAAAGCAATTTAGCTACCACAAACAAACAGCGCTTGCTGGTTTGTGTGGGGTATTTTGGCGTTAGCAGCTTATTTTTCAGTTTAGCCTGTTAATATATTCAGAGCAATCCAAAGAAGCTGGTTCGGAAAGCCTGCTAATGCAGGTGTTCTGTAAACTCGCTTACTTTGTTTCGTGTTTCTCCTGCTCTAAAGTTTTTTGCAAATGTTCATATTATCCTGTATATAATGCCTTTTATACTATATATTTACGCAGACCTGCGTATGTATAGATATTCAATCATCTTTTTAGCTCCGTTCACATGGCTCTTTACTATTCTTTATTCTTCCTGCTATTTATTGTTTTTTTTTTTTACTTTATTTTGTGTACTAGTTAAACACTTGTTAACAATCCGTGTTCATGTCTGATCTGTTCAGTCTGTTATATGTCATATGTGTAGCTGACCAAGACCAACTCCTTGCATGTGTAACATATTTGGCGAAGCCAAGTGATTCTGATTCTAAAAGAAATTCATTCCACTCGAATCTTGATAATTAGATGAAGGGGATTCAGATTCCTTCACAATATTGCTAGAAGCAAACTGGGAGAAACAGGCTTACCAGAAGAAGCCTCTCCATGTCTCGATATGGGAGCTCTCTGTGGTGGATGTTATTACTACGCATGATCCTTTTTATTCTTCTGACCTCTTTTACATCTTCAAAGAGGAGCTGGAACCCTAAAACAGAGGTTTGGAACCTTAAAGGGGAATTCCACCATTTTTTCCAAGTTTCACTATAATTAATACTTTACATACCTCACAGTTGTGAGGCAAATATATATATATATATATATATATATATATATATATATATATATATATATGTATAATGTCTTTACACGCATATGAACTTGAGTGACATCCCATTCTTAATCCATAGGGTTTAATATGATGTCGGCTCAACCTTTGCAGCTATAACAGCGTCTACTCTTCTGGGAAGGCTTTCCACAAGGTTTAGGAGTGTGTTTATGGGAATTTTTGACCATTCTTCCATAAGCGCATTTGTGAGGTCAGACACCCATGTTGGATGAGAAGGCCTGGCTCGCAGTCTCCACTCTAATTCATCCCAAAGGTGTTCTGTCGCGTTGAGGTCAGGACTCTCTTTCCACTATTTTACCAACATCATCATTCCATATAAAACTCAGGAGACATGTGTACTATTCACTGGTGGTTTTGAATAGTAAATAAAATATCTATATTTGTGTTGTAGTCATAGTGACCTACATCACCACTGTAAATAAATCTGACTCTCTACAATAAACCATTTGACTCTTTACATCTCAACTACTGAATTAAGCTGAAATTTTGAAAAATCTGTGGAATTCCCTAGGTAAACATTGTTCAATATATGTTACTGTAGCACAGATAATATTAAAAATAATAGCTTACATAACTCAGCACAAAGAGAAAACAACTGCATTGCTTCCCATCACTTCTTTGAGACAAAATTGGACGTGCCAGTTAATTTACTTTGACAGTTTAATTACTGCTCAGGCATGTCAACCTGTATAGGCTACAGTCACACTGGAGGATCAGGTCATGCTTACCTCTCCTGAGGGTGCGGTATAAGATATAAAAGCGAGGAAATCGTTGCTCCAAGAAGCGCTCATACTTGTCACTTACTCTCTGAAGAACACCAAGTCTAACTTGAGATGTTGAGTAACTGCTACAGCTAGGAAAAACCAGCCTGAGGTGAAAGACAAAAAGAAACACCTTTAATTAAATACTATTTGAAATTATTAATGATAATAATATGCTAAGAAAATGGACAGACGCATTTCACTGTCACTGTTTGGCACAAAATTCTGCATAATCAATCACTTACACTCTTCTATAGCACTTCAGAAAACACAATGTTCATGTTACACTGTAACCTCTACAGGGGAACTCCACCTACTTTTCAAAATTTGCGCAAAAGTAAATGTAAATGGCTAAAGGGTTCAAATGTAAACAGAGTCATTCTGAGTGGTTTGGTGTGAAATGCTCAGTTCACAGTGGTGGTGATAGGAACCAGACCTCTAAAAACTTGATGACTCGAGACACTGTTGTATGATGTAAAAAAATTCGTAGAAGTTTTTTTAGTCAATTAATTGCAAGGGGTTGTGAGGCAAAATACCCCCAAAATAAAATTATTTTTCCATAATCATCACTATTTTTTCATCATTAACATTACATATAAAACTCAGAAGATACCTCTAGATTCACTGGTGGTTTTGGATATTAAATAAAATGCCTAAAGATGTTATACTCATTGCGACCCCTGGTTCCCATCACCACCACTTTAAAGAAATCTGCAATCTGTCTTTTAGTTTCTTTGACATGAATCATATCACATCAAATCCCTCTAAATGACTCTGGTCACATCTCAACTATTAATTAATGCAGATATTTTGAAACATATGTGGAATTTCCCTTTAACATGCATATTAATTAATAGAATTATTTGCCTTTCATATGTTCCATCAAAGGAACTGCAACAGGCAGTGACATTTTGATCAATACAGATAATTATTCAGTCACTGACACCTGCAGGAACCATGTCCTTACTTAAAAATGTTTAACAAGTTATCACAGTTACACAATACTTTTGCATAAATATCAGATAGTGTGCTTTTAGAAACCAATGACAGATGGACGTTACACCTCACCCTAAAGGTCACCACTCCACTGACCTTGTGAATTCATGTAAATGTTGCATATGCTAAACATATAAACGCAAGCAAAACCTTTTGAAGGCACATTTTAGATTTAAAGCCTGGTTTAACCCCAGCACCACCTGGGACACATTCTGTCACTCTGTCCAGATAATGGCCCTTATTAACATGGTCAACAGATACAGAACATATATTTATTATAAGAATCTTACAGCAAAAATTACAGGAAATTATTACAGTTTATCACAGGATGTTACTCAAGTATTTTACATTGCAATAAGACAGCACTGCAGGAATATTATAGGAGGCTAAATGTAATAAATAATTATAGAAATAGTATAAAGCACTAGAGTAATAAGAATTGTAAGAGTCTGTATATTTAAAGTATTATTACTGTATTGTTTTTGTGAGGGAACTATTTAGCCCCTAAGGTGATGTGATTATTTTTTACACAAATTACTATACTGAGTACAGAAATGATATTGAATACAAGAATTTGTATATTTAGTACCTGGATTACTATACTGAGGCTGCAGTTTACTACATTGAACACATAAATTACTATATTGAGGCCATAAATTACTATATTGAGGTCACAAATGAATACATTAAGGCCACAGCTTCCTATATTGTGGTCACAAAATACTATGTAGAGACCACAATCTACTACATTGGGGCCCACAAATTAATATATTGATCCACAAATCAATATACTGAGGTCACATTTTTTTAGGCCAGGAATTATTAGAAGCATAACTCGTGCCCTTAATATAATGACTGGCGGCCTCGATATAGTCACATGTTGCCTCAGTATATTAATTTATGGCCATGCCTTATTAAAATAATGAGCATGCCACCTTAGGGGCTCTGCAGGGGACCAACATACAGCGTAAAGACGCAAAATTAAATGAAGTAATGATACTTATAAAGCAATTAATGTGGTTACCCCATGTACCTACGTCACACATATGAGTAAAAACCAAAATAAAGCAGCACTGCAGCCAATAAACCGGTTTAGCTCGGTGAAGGTGGCTGTGACACCATCCTCTCAGAATAACAAGACACGGAATTTGGCTACGTGTTTGGCACCTTTATATTCAAACGTCCCGTTCCACCTTAAACAGCGCCGCAATTCTAGTCGGGTGCACGTGCAGCGCCGGTTAACTGGGCGTCATTTAAGGTGGAACGGAAATTTTGAATACGCTTTTCCATTTGTCAATATCGATGCCTGAATATTAACGCAGAACAGACAGCGTGTATTTCACAGTCACTCTTCTGCTTTGCTTTGTACCTGAATCTGAAGCCGCTCCGCTGTTTGTGTATAAAAACCGCTCGTTGGCAGAGACGAAACATTTTATCTGTGGACAGATGTCAACATCACTCCTCCGCAACACAGCAGACATGTCCGGGTTAAACCCGCGGGGAGCGTTCAAGCGGGGCAAGTTTGACCCCTTTTGCGCAGATTCGCTGATCTTAAAACCATACGTGTCAGAATGAGGCAGTGTTTTTGTAATGCAGATCGCACGATATCGCTTCGGCAAAGGAATGTAAGCGACAGGACGTTCACGAATGTCAACAGAAAGCATTAAATATAAAACTATTGCTATTAGTCCTTACGGTGCTTTTATAATATAATATGTAGCTTATTTTCTAATCACAGATCCAAGAAATAAAATCGCATCTCCAGCCCAGCCCTGCGTTAAACGGACGCACCCAATATGTGCGTTTTTCTCCTTACCGTAAAACTCATAAATTACGAGCATATGACTTTTGAACACACCCCGAAAAAATACCTTCTTGTCGAGGCTTGTGCTCTGCGTGCTTGATTCACACGATTTTTTGAGTTGTACTGTTTGCCGAGTTATGCGTTATAGGTGTACCGTAATTACACATACCGTAATTACACTTCTCTTCAGAAGCGCAAAACCAAACACCGCCCTTGCTGCGCTATGTGCTTCCTACCCACATGGAAAGTATGTACTTTATTCATATGTATATATCGACCTGACCTGTACAATTCAGACACAAAGAGGAAAAAGAAAATGGTCCATGGATGCAATTGTTTGTGATCATTTTTAATTTCAGTCACAGAGCACTTGCACCGAGCCCTTCAAGCGGTATGAAAAGGCTTTTTTAAACACTTTTTTTGTGGAAATCGATGTTTGTATGATACTAAACCTGAATGTTCTATTTAACACCCAGGAAAAATGTAAAGAAAAATATAAGATATAAATATGATAAAACACGGCCCGATCAGCCCTTTCTGGGAAGTATGGGCGTGGCTAATGAGCAGCTTGACTGACAGCTCTCAGTCTAACGCTCCTAGCGTGGTCCGCCCCTCATACAGAAGTGAACAGCTGTGCAGACGGACGGACAAAGCAATTCATTCATACACAGACGAACAAACGGTGCTGGATGAACGAATAAACGGGTGACAGGCAGCTACAGACGGGTGGGTCTCCGTGTCCATGTCCACCTTCACTACATCCATAAACCTTCTCTGAGGTCTACCTCTTCTCCTTCTACCCGGCAGCTCCATCTCCAACATTCTTTGCCCAATATATCCACTATTCCTCCTCAACACATGTCCAAACCATCTCAACCTGGCCTCTCTGGCTTTATCCCCAAACTGCCCCACCTTCACTGTCCCTCTGATCTGCTGATCACACATCAGCCCTGACATCCGTCTCCATCCACTCCATCCTGCCTGCACCCTCTTCCTCACCTCTTTTTTGCACTGTCCATTGCTCTGGATGGTTGACCCAAGATATTTGAAGTCATCCACCTTTACGACCTCTACTCCTTGCATCTTCACCTTTCCACCTGCCTCCTTCCCATTTACACACATGTATTCCGTCTTGTCTCTACTGACCTTCATTCCTCTCCTCTCCAGTGCAAACCTCCACCTCTCCAGATTCTCTTCCACCTGCTCTCTACTCTCACCACAGATTACAATGTCATCTGCAAACTTCATGGTCCATGGAGCCTCCTGCCTGACCTCATCTGTCAACCTGTCCATCACCATTGCAAACAAAAAGGGGCTCAAAATGTAACCCTACCTTCACCTTGAAACCATTTGTTACTCCAACTGCACACCTCACCACTGTCTCACTATCCTCATACATGTCCTGCACCACCCTAACATACTTTTCAGCTACACCTGACTTCCTCATACAGTACCACAGTTCCTGTCTTGGCACCCTATCATATGCCTTCTCTAGATCCACAAAGACACAATGTAGCTCCTTCTGACCTTCTCTGTACTTCTCTACCAACACTCTCAACGCAAAAATTGCATCTGTGGTACTCTTTCTGGGCATGAAACCAAACTGCTGCTAACTGATCTGGACCTCTCGCCTTAGCCTTGCTTCAACAACTCTTTCCCATACCTTCATGGTGTGGCTCATCAACTTTACACCTCTGTAGTTACTGCAGCTCTGCACCTCACCCTTGTTCTTAAAAATGGGGACCAGTACACTGCTTCTCCACTCCGTGGCATCCTCTCACTCTCCAGGATTTTGTTAAACAACCTGGTTAAAAAGTCCACTGCCTTCTCTCCTAAACATCTCCATACCTACACAGGTATGTCATCTGGACCAACTGCCTTTCCAATCTTCATCCTTTTTAAAGCTGCCCTCACTTCAACCTTACTAATTCTCTGCACTTCCTGATCCACTCTCTCTCCCCCCGTTATCCTCCTCTCTCTCTCTCTCTCTCGTTTTCCTCATTCATTAGCTCTTCAAAGTACTCCTTCCATCTACTCAACACTCTCTGTTCACTCACTAGTACATGTCCCTCTCTATCCTTTATCAGCCTAACCTGCTGTACATCCTTTCCAGCTCTATCTCTCTGTTTAGCCAAATGATACAAGTCCTTTACTCCTTCTTTACTGTCCAGCCTCTTATACAGCTCATCATAGGCCTGAGCCTTTGCCACCATTCTTTTTGCTATGCGACTAGCCTCATGGTACTCCTTCAGCTTCCACCATCTAATCTTTGGCTCTGTCTTCACTCTCTTCCTCTTGTTTCTAATCTCATTCTACAGACAACCACCCTATGCTGCCTTGCTACACTTTCCCCTGGCACCACTTTACAATCTCCAATCTCCTTTAGGTGGCATCTCCTGCTAAGGTTATAATCCACCTGTGTGCACCTCCACTCTTGTATGTCACCCTGTGTTCTTCCCTCTTCTGAAAATACGTGTTCACCACAGCCATTTCCATTCTCTTTGCAAAATCTACAACCATCTGACCTTCCGCATTTCTGTCTTTCACACCATACATACCCAGCACCTCTTCATCCCCTCTGTTTCCTTCACCAACATGTCCATTGAAGTCTGCACCAATCACCAATCTCTCCTCTCTAGGGACACCATCTACCACTTCATCCATCTTACTCCAAAATTCCTCTTTCTCCTCTAACTGACAACCAACCTGTGGTGCATATGAACTGACCAAATTCAAAATTACACCATCAACCTCCAACTTCAAGCTCATGATCCTGTCTGACACTCTCTTTACATCCACAACACTTTTCCCAAGCTGTTCCTTTAGGATTATCCGTACTCCATTTCTCTTCCTCTCTACACCATGATAGAACAGTTTGAATCCACCTCCAATGTTCCTGGCCTTGCTTCCTTTCCATCCGGTCTCCTGAACACACAGAATATCTACCTTCCTTCTCTCCATCATGTCTGCAAGCTCTGCCTTTACCAGTCATTGTCCCTATGTTCAGAATCCCTACTCTAACCTCCACACTCCTGCCTTTCCTTCTCTCTCGCTGCCTTCTAACCCGCCTTCCTCCTCTCCTCTTTGATGGTCTTCGACCTACAGTAGTCCAATTTTCACCGGCACCCTGCTGGTCAACAGCACCGGAGGCGGTCGTTGTTAACCCGGGCCTTGACCGATCCGGTATGGCAATCATATTTCTGATCCGCATGATAGTTTTGGCACAAGTTTTACGCCGGATGCCCTTCCTGACGCAACCCTCACCATTTATCCGGGCTTGTGACCGGCACCAGAAGTACACAAAGTACACCCCTAATGGCTGGTTTTAAATATGTCGGTCGGTGAAATATATCGGTATATATAAATATATCATCAGTTAATGTAACGGGATGTTATTATCAGTTATCTTCCAATGGTTTTGGAATGCGGAATATTTTCTGTTCTATAATTAACTTCTCTGAATGGTAACATGCTGCTGAAGGCTGGTGACTGGGTTTGTTCGTGAGAGGGCCTGAAGCATGGGACTCAAACACTGCAGTATAATGCTAGGCTGATGAATATCAAGTCAAAATTTATTTATAAAGCACTTTTTTACAAAAGGTGGTGTCACAAAGCAGCTTTACAGAAAAATATCCAGGTCCAAGCCTCCACTGACCAAGCCAATGGCGACAGTGGCAAGGAAAATAAAGAGCAGGAGGAAGAAACCTTGAGAGGAACCAAGAGTCAAAAGGAGAACCCATCCTCCTCTGGTTGACTCCGGACAGCAAACAATAACAGCAGAAAATGGGATTTGACCATTAATATAAGATATGGAAAGAAAGGAAAAGCAGGAGTAGTAATGTCTATGATCAAAAAATAAAAATGCACCAGCAGCAGCATCAGGAGGTTCAGTTCATGCAGGTGAGGTTTGCACAGCGTTCTACAGGAGGAAACTCCATGGGGGTCAGACTGGTCCAGGAAACAGGTAAGCAATGGGCATCTGATCAAAAGCTTGGCAAACAGGTTTTTAGCCTAGGCTTAAAAACTGAAGATGTGTCTGAGTCCTGATCACTGACTTGAAGATTCCAAAGCTGGAGAGCTTTGTATGAAAAGCTTATACCCCCTGCTAGTTCTTGTGAGGCCTCTGAAAGCAGTGTTCTGGACTAACTGAAGCTTTTTAAGGCTTTTGCTAGAACAACCAGACAGCAGGGCATTATAGTAATCCAGCCTTCTCTGTAGAGAACACTATTGCAGAAGTGAAAAACATAAAGTTCTACTTAGAAATGGTCCTTAATAGCATCATTATGTTCTCCACGGTTTCAACGCTCAGTCAGAAGTTACCTGGAGCTCTCTTAGTCAAATGCTTACTCAAATGCTCTACCATCTTTCTCTTCCTTAGGACCTGTTCTAGGGACAAAATCACAGGATTAACCATCTCAAACATTTCTGACAAATATTTAAATCATTTTAAACTCAAAGCAAAAGGAAAAATTCGACAGACATTAAAGCACTTTGGGAAGCAAAAGGGTAGCTGAAGCCTCCGCCTGCTGGTGTTCTGCATCACTGCAGGCTGAGGGAGCACAGATTCTGCATTGACCGTGGCCCCACGGAGTGAGACATTCGCTGCCACATCCCCACTTAGGAGGAGGAGCATTTGCAGAGGAAGCAGCTTCCTGGGAAACAGAGGAGGAGTTTTCCGTTGCAAAGGTCCTTCTGAAGAACTTCCTGATCCTCCCTCGAAATGATAGGGATTCTCTGAGAAGAAGTGCTATATATTAGCACTCATTCTCCCTTCAACTGCAGCACAAAACGGACCGCAGCAGAACTGAGACATGAAGTTCACTGCCGCCTCAATGTTCAGGTGTTTTTTTAATAAATACGTTTACATACATTTATTTGTTCTATAGTACATTTCTATATGTAACATTTCCCCATTCATTTTAAAATACATGTGGTTAGTCTGGCAACATATCCTGAAATACATCTAGTGTTTGGAATGTATTTCAGTGTGGACTGTAATGTATTTAAAATGAATTATTTTAAATGTATAAAAATTCATATACATATATTTTTTTTCCATTCAGTTTTGTTTTAAATTTTTTCACTATGAATTAAAAGTACTCTTTGGCCTGTCTTCTAATTATGTTATCATCAGTGTAGATCTCAAACAAAATGGTTCTGGAATGTTGCATATTTTCTGTTTAATAATTATTTAACCTCTCTGAATAGTAACATTTCTCTGAGATGAAGGCTGGTGGTCGGGTTGATTCGTGAGAGGACCTGAAGCACCATGGAAGACTGCATTATAATGCTTAAAGGCTGATGAACGCTGGTGCAGAAATGAAAAATATGAAATCCTACACCACATATTCTTTCTGTGGTGAAAAATATGCATCTACAGAGGAACCAGCTTCCTGGGAAAGAGTAGTTATAGGAGGAAGAGTTTTCCATCGCAGAGGTTCTTCTGAAGAACCTTCTGATCCTCCCTCAAAGTGACTGGGAGGCTCTGAGGAGAGGTGCTACAAAATTAGCACCAACTCTCCCTTCATCCATGGCACAATCTGGACTGCAGCAGCACTGAGACACAATGCTCACCGCTGCCTCCTGCTGCTCCTCTGCTAATCTTTCCTCACTGTCAGCTGTCCTTCCTATATTCTCAGTCCCTGGAGCTGTACGACCACTGCAGACAGAATCCAGGAAATAAAAGATTATTATATTAAAGTTGAATGTTATATTACCATACATCACTATGCGTATTAGTGGTTTACTGAAAAATATCCTTCAAGAGTGTCCATTAGCAATTATAATATAGCATAAGCACATTGGTTTATGAAGCACTTATGTTTTTAATAATGACTTGTGCAGTCGTCATTGGTGATGATAGTCAGTGACATTGGATTTTGATGCATCTCTTCTAGGCACAGTTTGAAAAGATCAATAGCTGGGTCGTATCTTAACTCTGACTGAGGGTGGAGGGGGCTTGGGTGGTTGTGGTACCACATCATTTTATATCTGTATGATTATTATGATAATAAACAATGAGTTGTGACATTAATAGTGAAACAAAATGTTTTAATTTAAATTAAGTAGAGACCCTTAAATGCTGAGCTGAGTTTAAGTAGTGAGATATCTGGCAACACTGTTTACTCCCTGATGTTATTACTATTATAATGTTTATCAGATTGGCTATTATGGAGATACTGAGAATTTTACGTAAAGCGTGACCCTGCATCTTACCGTGCTGGAGAGGGACAGGGTGTGGCACAGCGTGAGCTGTAGGGAGAGCTCACTCTCCTCTGAAGGTCTGCGGACACCAGCTCCTCTTGAAGGGAAGACATGGATGTTCCATCTCCCTCACTCCTTGAAGAGGATGAAGTGAGAGAGTCTTCTCTCTGCGGTTCCAGGGCAGTGTCTCTGCTGGTTTCCTCCACCCGAATCAGAGCTGTCCTGTATAAGAGCTCCGCGACTTGTTGAAGGGCTCATAATGGTGCAAAATCTACATGGAACATAAAAGAGACTCCTTGTTTAATGCAACACATTTAAAACGAATCTTTTGTCTGTTAGCATGCAATGTATATTATTTATTTACTTACAGATACAATCAACTTGAGTGACTTTTTCTAGTGCACAGTACAGTAAATTAGTAAATGTCTTTCAGTAATTAATACACTCAATGTCAGTTTATTAGACTGGGCAGACGTTTTCTCTGCCAGCTGTATTGTTTTTAATGATGTCTTTAATGAAGACATCCCAGATACAACACAGGAGTAATAAAGCGTCTTAAACACTTAAATGCTGTAAGTTGGGCCTGACGAACAATTTTGTTGCTTTTCTTTACTTTAAAACATCTCCACATCCCAGAACACTGATAATTATTCACAAGCCTTTTATATATATTCTCTATCCAAAGAAAAATAATCTGCAATAGAGTAACTTTACAGGAGAGGGCAAAAACCTTTACCACATTTAAGGTCAATGTAAAGATGTTTTATTCCAGGTGATTTTGGAGCATTCCCGTTGGTGTCATGTTGGACTCTCCCTGGCTCCACCCACTCTCCTCCTTTTCCACACACTGCAAGACTTCTAAAAAACACTCCCGTGTTTTCACTGAGAGTGTTTACATGCACTTAATAATTGGGTAACTGCAGAAAATCAGATTTTGTCAGTAATCCGATCAACGCATTTACGTGCACTTGAGGAATCAGATAATGGGGAATCTCTGGGTTTACATGAGTCAGGCAGTAATTAGATTTCTGCTTCGCAACCAGCCAATAACCTCACAGAATAAGGTGGGATGTAAAGGTAACATAAACTCAAAATTCATGCTTTTTTTTAACATTGTGCTTTACCTGAAAATATGAACATGCATCATCTAGAAGATGAAGAATATTTAAATCCTTCATTTTGTTGAGAATGTGTTTGGTTTCAGCATCGCTCCAAAAAGTTTTGCTGCTTCTCACAGCAATGGCATTTGTTCGTAAACCCACATTTATATGCTCAGACGGAGAAACCCGAAAGAAATCAGAGTAAGAGTCCACATGCACTGAGAAATCTGATTACTGAGCTAAAATCCAGCTCTCTATCGGATTTCCTATTCGGATTTCTAGATCGGAGTGTGGTACTTACATGACCATTTGAATAATCTGATAACTGCAGAAATCCGATTATGATCGGATTATTTAGTGTATATAAATGTGTGTTTGCGAAGTTTTTGAGTTCTTCACCTGAGTTCTGAGCCTGTTCATTGTGTTTGGTCTTCCCTGGTTTTGACCCCTGCTACTCTGTTTGTTATTTCTGATTATGGATCTGCATCTTTTCCCACCTGCCTGTGTGCTGCCCCCTGCCTGCTATGACGACGAGCATTGGAATACTTGCAATCTGCCTCAGCCTCTATGTCACAGTTGGGCAATTCATCGTGAAATTTTCACGCAATGTCAAGGACAGCTGTCATGTTCAAATTATGTGGAAAAAGGTTGTAACAATAGAAGAACCTGTCTGATGAAATATAGAACTATAGACACATTCTCCATCAATCAGAAGAACCATTTCACCATGTAAAAAAACTTTAAGCATAACATGGTTATTTGAGTATTCAAGGTTCTATTTAGAACCATTTACTTTACTGAAGAACCATCTTTTTTAAGTGTGTAAATTGTCTTAGGTTTTTTAGAGCGGAAATTTAAACTAATAACACAGAGCTTGTAAAATGCCTGTAGATGAGTTAGACCAATAAGAGGCAACCAAACATCCATCTGTTGTGACATCACCACCATGACTTACAGGGGTCAAGCCACAAAAAGTGGATATTCCAGTCTTATTGACCAAAGCAATCAATCTCAATTTAAACACAGTTTTTGTACTTTTATTGACTAAAGTACATCAGACAATGTCAGAAACCACTATATCAAGTCTGGTTTGAGGCCAGTATGTGATGATTTAGGCCTGCAGTTTGTATAAGACATCTTGGCTGATTTTGGCAAAAAGAGTGAAACTGTGCAAAGTTATTTTTTCACCAAATTATCCCTTTCACATTTAATGAAATTGTCATTCTGAAGTGAATTCTAAGACTTCTGGCTCTTTGCCGTCCATTGTTGTTGACTGCAAAATAAATAAATAAATAAAAAAGTGAAAATAAAAAAGTATTTTCACACTTTCTTTAGCAAATAATTACAGAAATAAATGTAAAAGAAAAAATAAACGTACGCATTGTTGATTTTGTTGCACAGTTCAGCGATTAACTGGCTTCTAAGGAGGGGTCAGGGCAGATGGATGTGGCCATGTTCTCATGCCTGTCTGCCACAGCACAGCACTGGGACACTTCTATAATCTAAGAATATCTCAGCCAGTTTGCATTGAAGTCCCTGTAGTTACTGAATAATTAGTCTTGGTATGTAATAAGTCTGACATTTTAGAGGGTTAACAAGCACATACACATGTGATGTTTGGGTATCCTGAAATGTATTATAAGGATTTCACCATATTTTGAATCTGCAATCATTGATCCACACTGAAATAGTGTTGGACTCACCTGTGCTGCTGAATCCACAGGTGGGACCACCTCAACAGAGGAAGACTCTTCTGTTTCATTCGTTTTACTGTTCATGATAATAAAAGAAAATCTGAACATTGAACGTCTGCTGAACATCACTGTAATAGTGACTAAAATCTTTTTTTAATATGCTACTATTTAAGGCATCAACAGGGTTTGTTCATTCTATTAACTGCACTCCAAAATCAAAGGTTTTATTTTGAATATTACCTGTTAGCGTCCTCAGTATCAGCTATCTTGTCCTCCATGTTTTCACTGTAGAGAAATGGAAACAGCCACAATATTAATGGCTGATTCTCTATTGCCTCCTCTATTAAGAGTTTATAAACATGCCTTTGACCTCATGAGGCACATTAGACTGTAGATAATTAAACAACTGGTTTTGTTTACTGCTGATAAAAATAAAGTTGAATAATCTAGTTAAAGGTTTTGTGAAAGAAAGAAATAAATATGAAGTATTTATTATAAATCTGCTATTGTTGTTTATTAAATGATTATCCATTTTCCAAGCCGCTTCTCCGTCAGGGTCACGGGGGGTGCTGGAGCCTATCCCAGGATAGAAGGCAGGATATACCCTGGACAGGTCGCCAGCCCATCACAGGGCAGACAGACAGACACAGTCACTCACACCTAGGGGCAATTTAGCATGTCCAAACGACCTGACTGCATGTCTTTGGACTGTGGGAGAAAACCGGAGAACCCGGAGGAAACCCACGCAGACACGGGGAGAACATGCAAACTCCACACAGAGAGGACCCTGGTCGCCCGGGCAGATGATGATGATGATGATTATTATTATTATTATTATTATTATTTCTGCTGTTGTTTATTTCTAACAATGAATAAACTACATTCAGTGCATCAAATTTTCAGCAGCAGTTACTGAATTAGATGAATAAATAATCAGAAATTCGATCAGAATTGAATCCGATTTTTTTTACTTCCTTATAAATTAGTTATAAACTTATGAAGGAGCTTGTACAGAAATACAGAAATAGATGTCTGTAACTAATAATGCTCCATGCGAGCTAAAGCTACTGCTGTCACTAGGCTACACAAGACTAACGCGGGCTGTAATAGTGCTCTGACGAGCTGTGCTACCTTATCAAAATCTTCTACCGGGGCGCATATTTAAATAAAACCTCTAGGATAGTTTGATAGGCTAAAACGCCTTATAAAAAATACTACCTGTTAAAACTAAAAGGCTCAATTAAGCTTCTTTTTCTCCAGCTTCTCGTTTGAATGTTCCCGTTCCACCTTAAATGGTGCCACAGCTGTGACTAGCTATAGCTAATTTGTGATATATAACAAACAATCGCAAACGAGACAAAATACTGGCCTGTCGGTTCTGTGAAATAGCAAAATAAGTAAATGTTACTCAGCTGTTAAGTGGAAAGAGAGAAACCTCCTTTCTCATGCCGCAGTAAATTTGACGGTTGGCGACTCGGATTTCTACCGGCTGTAACTCCGGAGCGCAGGAAAATCCTACATCCTACAAACCTCGGAGGCCTGTGTTAGTCCTGATTTGTGAATCACATGATGTAATTTTCCAAGCCAAAATCTGCCAATATTACACATCTGCGTTTTATTTTATAAAGCTTATAATTTCAAAAGTTGAGCTCTCATATGAATGAAGACAGGCTCAGACTGACCAGGCCGATTTGTGAATAATTTCACAGCTCTTACTTTGCCCGTCCGTGGCCTGTACAGACCGCGAGCACGGAAAGTGGAAGTAAGTGGAATGTAAGCGGCTTGTTGTACATACTACTCGACTTGGAAAAATATTCACAAACGGATTTTGTGATATTTCACTGTTTTATATTGTGTTTTACATACTTCTCTCAACACGTTCTCTGGTGTAACTCTGTAATGTAGTCCGGTTTTCTCAAACGCTAGAGGGCGCTCCCGAGCGAGTCTAAAATGAATGGGTTAAAATGGAGCATTTGAACAAAATCATAGTTTATAAATACTCGAACATTTGTAATGTTAAAGAATACATGGAAACAGGAAGAGGCTCGTAATAAACCAGCTCTGGCTAATCCAGCTTCTGACAATGTTTCATCAGAGCTGTGATTAATTTTATGTATTAATCTTTGACTATTTGCAACATCCTTGGTATTGTTTCACTAGAATATTTTCTTAATTATGTGTTCTTATATTCTTAATTATATAATCTTAATGATATTTTCTTGATTAATATCTTCCCCCTTTTTTCCTACTTCTATCAAGTTTACATTCTCTGCTTACCTCTCTTTCTATCTATCTATCTATCTATCTATCTATCTATCTATCTATCTATCTATCTATCTATCTAGTTACTAAAATAACTTCACTAACCAGCCTACTATCTTGTAGAAACTAAGTAATATCTCTGTATATAGAAAAGAAACTTGATTAACCGGCTTTTTCTTGTGTGTGTATGTGTGTGTGTGTGTATATATATATATATATATATATATATATATATATATATATATATATATATATATATATGTGTGTGTGTGTGTGTGTGTGTGTGTGTGTGTGTGTCCTCCTTCAGGTTCAGACCTTCTCAGTGCAGATTTTTAGATTATAACTTTATATCTCTTTTGGTGTCACAGTGTGATGAAATGGTACGATGCTACTGCTGGTAAAATATTATGCTGTATAAAAGCGCATTGCTCTGACGTTGGTTGTACATTTATAAAATAAAAAAAGAAAAAGAAGAAACTATTGACGCGGAACTAAAGAGCGCTAGAGGTCCTTAAGAAATTCAGGCAAATATTCGGACAGCCCGCAGACGCAGTCAGTTGTATACGTCATCAGTTCCTCTGATTGCTATGGAACAGCGTGGACTGGTTGGTCGGCTGGTCGGCGGTGACTGAGTGACTGAGTATTTCACTTATAAAAGTGAGTCTTTAAACGTTTTATGGCGTCTGATATGAAAACATCTGTGATAAAACTGCTTGGATGATTCTGTTCCCGGCGTGTTTGTCCAGTGGCTGCCCTGCATGAGATGGAAACTTGTTGAGAGGGCTGGAAGCCTTTGAAGGAGTTCCTGATGTTCTGATGCTGCAGTGATTTATGTTCTAGGTTCCTTTGGTCCAGATGGAGATGGAGCACAAGGTGTACATCTTGTTCCTTTGTGGATTTTTTTGTCTTAACGTGTTTGCTCACGGAGCCAGACAGAGCCAGGACATCAAATGTGGAGGTACTGTCAGCATTTGGATTGAACTCCTGAGAAAATTCATATAAATATGGCCCATCATGGGCTTTATTTCATACACTGCATGCCTCACACACTCAGTCACATGGGCTGATTTTCACAGAGCTCACAGAGTCTGTCTGTTCATTAGTGCTGATCCTGGACCAGTGTCCTGATTTGAATTCCCTGCTGAGAAAAAGACCATTAGAACAATTAGGATTAAAACCTGATGGGTTTGCTTCGTAGTAGGAATTGGCTTAGTGGTAACTATTAGAGACCACTGGTTTCCTGCAAGACATATTTAGATCCTCCTAGGAAACCATCAAATGCATCTGGAGTCAGTCCCAGAACATTTGTTACACCATTAGAGCCCTTTACACCGTTGTATCAACTCATCAAGAAAACACGGAATACCATTAGTGGCTATTGGACTCCAGCAAAGCTTGAATAAACTTTTCATGGTTTCTGTGATATTTTTCAGCAGGGACCACCCCAAGCCTAGTTCAAGGTGAAGGTCGCATTTGGAAACTTGGCTTAATTATTTAGCCCTCTTATTTGTTTTCTTTTCTGTGAAATACGATACACTCATAAAAGATGTTTTTTTTTTTTTTGGTTTAGGAGTGTGTTTATGGGAATTTTTGACCATTCTTCCATAAGCGCATTTGTGAGGTCACACACTGATGTTGGACAAGAAGGTCTGGCTTGCAGTCTCCAATCTAATTCATCCTGAAGGTGTTCTATTGGGTTGAGGTTAGGACTCCGTACACTCCAGTCAAGTTCTTCCACACAAAACTCTCTCATCCATGTCTTTATGGACCTTGCTTTGTGCAGTCATGTTGGAACAGGAAGGCGCCATCCCCAAACTGTTCCCACAAAGTTTGGAGCATGAAATTGCCCAGAATCTCTTGGTCTGCTGAGGCATTGAGTTCCTTTCACTGGAACTAGGGGGCTGAGCTCCTGAAAAACAAGCCCACACCATAATCCCTCCTCCACCAAACTTTACAATTAGCCCAATGCAGTCAGCCAAGTACCATTCTCCTGGCAGTCGCCAAAGCCAGACTCCTACATCAGATTGCCAGATGGAGAAGTGTGATTTGTCACTCCAGAGAACACGTCTCTACTGCTCTAGAGTCCAGTGGTGGCGCTTTACACCACTGCAATCGATGCTTTGCATTGCGCTTGGTGATGTAAGGCTTGGATGCAGCTGCTCAGCTATGGAAACCCATTCTATGAAGCTCTCTATGCTGTTCTTGAGCTGATCTGAAGGGCACATGAAGTTTGTCTGCGCACTATGCGCCTCCGCATCCGCTGACCCTGCTCTGTCATTTTACGTGGCCTACCACTTCATGGCTTCCACTTTGTTGTAATACCACTGACAGTTGACTGTGGAATATTTAGTAGTGAGGAAATTTCATGACTGGACTTGTTGCACAGGTGTTATCCTATTATGGTACCATGCTGGAATTTACTGAGCTCCTGAGAGCGACCTGTTCTTTCACTAATGTCTGTAGAAGCAGTCTGCAGGCCTAGGTGCTTGGTTTTATACACCTGTGGCCATGGAAGTGATTGGAACACCTGAATTCACACCTGAATTCACACCTGAATTCACACCTGAATTCACACCTGAATTCACACCTGAATTCACACCTGAATTCACACCTGAATAGTTGTACTTTGTTGAAGTATTGTTTTGGATTATTTCTACCTTACTTGAGTATTATTGCAATTGAGTACTTGTGCTTTTACTTAGTTACATTTCCAAGAAAAAAAAAATTACTCCTTACATTTTCATTTAGACCTTTAAAGTACTCATTATAAAGCTTTCGATTTTTCTGCCAGTCAGTTGAGTACATTTGAAATTATTGTATTTATTAAAACATCTAATCATTACAAAGTGAAAGAAATGCATAGCTGATATCTCATATTTTGTGTGTAATGTATTTGCCAGTGCTGATACATTAACAATTATAAAAAACGAAAGCAGTCACTTGCAAACGTTTGCACACGCCCCTGGTCAAATGATGCATTTTGCTAAGTGAAAATAAGTAAACCCATCCTCTACACACTCTGTGCATTTTCATAATGTGTTATGGTTTTTCACACTTGCAGTCCTTTTAAAGAGCTGACCAGTGAAAGGTTCTTTTAAAGAGAAGAACCTTTTTGACACCTTCATTTTTAAGAGTATTTATGCATCTATTTATACTAAAATGTTTTTCTTTATATAGTTGTCTGCAAAAGTTTGGACTCCCTTGGTCAAATTCCATGTTTGTTGAGAAAATGACACAAAGTGTGGCCTGTGAAAAGATTATGGCACATTCTATATTTCATTTTTTATTTTTACAATATGATAAACTCAGCAAATAAATAGAAAATGTGCACTAAAATTAGCAAAAAAATGCCACATTTAAATCTCCTTTCTGTATAAGACGTGTTCTTCATCATATCATTGTCAGAAAACATGGCATTTGACTAAGGGCGTTCAAACATTTGCATATACACATGACTGTGTGTATATAACGTAACATGTTGGTCAAATCTAAACATCCATCTAATTTCAAAATGTTAAAGCAAATATCTGACTATACTGATGTGATCCTGATGCTACTGTGAATGTTTACTTTGAAATACTTGAGCATGTTTAACTGTCAGTACTTTTTTCTTTTTTTTCTGATTAATCACAGCTTGCAGAGCATTAGTTGATGAATTAGAATGGGCCATATCTCAAGTAGATCCAAAGAAAATGATCCAAATAGGATCATTTAGGATAAATCCTGATGGCAGCCAGTCCATAAAAGAGGTGAGATATTTACTGTTGTAAAAGGTGTTTAGCACATAGTTTTCTTTTGCATGGTGTTCATATTCTTCCTTGGTAACTGATGACTCAATTGCACTTGCTTTGATGCAGTTTAGCTATCTAATCTTGTTTTTTTTTTTGTTTTTTTTATTTATTTAAATAATATATTTTTCTATCATTGGTGGTCCAGGTTCCTCTTGCCCGTTCCGAGGGTCACCTTCTTGAACTGATGGAAGAAGTATGTGACAGGATGAAGGATTACGGGGAACGTGTGGATCCTACCACTAATCGTAAGACATATGTGAGACATACCTCACGCGACGGCACCTCCATGGATCTCTCCGATGTGACCTTAGACACAAGAGTCAGCGCCAGTTTAAAGTTCGCTGTAAGAAGTTGTATTCTTGCTTTCTTACTGGCTTTACCTTTGAGAGAAAGGTTCCTTTATCCAGTCTCCTGTAACCCCCCGTCATGATAGGAGTACCTATCTTAAAGGGAATTCAGTTTTTCAAAATTTCTTGAGTTTGGTGGTTGAGATGTTAACAGAGCCATTCAGAGTGGTTTGATGTAAAATGGTTCATTTGCAGAGAAACTTTACAGTGGTGGTAATGGGAATGAGGGGTCCAATGCAAATATAGCCCTTTTGTTTACTGTCCAAAACCACCAGTGAACCTACACGGGACTTCTGAGTTAAGTTAACTCAACTTAAAATGTTGATGTTAAAGATGGTGAAATAGTGAAAAACTTAATTTAAAATGATTTTTAATCGTTTACATATTGTGTCTTTTTTGCTGTGGTAGTTTTGGCATATTTTGAATAAACAGTGTCCAGTTGTGGTCATGGCAAAATTTAAATTAAAAATGAAATAAAAACACAGCTGGCCCATGGATTTGTTGAGTTTTCTGACTATGGCTGAATAAAAAAAAATGTGATTGAGTTTCACATCCCTGATCTAGAATATGAAAGTTAACAAGCATGTAGCCTGGCTGTTTTTGTGTCTGTGCCTTTAAGAGTGATATGTAAATGAACTCCGTTCTGATTGGCACACTACAGGACAACCTTCATTTAAAAAGTACTTTGAGTTGAGCAGTTTAGCCACACCCACTCACTTATATAGGATATGGGTCCTTTAATGTATTGCAAATAATGCTTAGTTTTAATTAATACTGGGAACTAATTATTGTCTCTGAAGTAACACTGGGGAATTCTGTCTCTTCTTTCTCCTTAACTCTACAGTGTGAAACAATTGTTGAGCATAATGAGGATGAAATTATTGAATTCTTTGCTCATGAGACAGACAACGTTAAGGACAAGCTCTGCAGCAAGAGAACAGGTAACACCTACAAACGGCATGTAATACGGTTGTGTTCTTTTCATATACAATACTTAAAAAAATGCTGTATTTAAGTTAGTTCTCTGTAGAGGATGTTATCTCAACAAAATAATATAAAAAAAACTTATCATTTTATTTGAAGATCTTTAAACCTTTAATGTACTAAAGCTTTGAATTATTCAAATGATTCAGTTTTCAAACAGCCTCATGATTCTGAGCCTTAATTTCAGATTCTGTCCTGTTAAAAATTTTACCCTGATATTCCAATAAAAAAGAGCAACTATTGAGCTGATGGTTGTTGTGCACAAGTCTAACCTGATTCATTTTGATTGCGCTTGCAGATCTTTGTGACTACGCTCTAAAGATACCTCACGACGAGCTATAACATCACAGCAGTACCTGCCACTGTAAAGAGCTGATCATCGGTGGTCTCACTCCAGCACACTTGAATTTGTGAAGCAGTGTCAGATTTAATCTGCATATGTTAGTATTTAATCCAGTCTAAAATGAACTGGCCACAGATCTTTGTCAGATATTATTTTTAAAATCTGGTTGCAGTTGTGTATTATGTACAGCCTGATTGTCCACTGTGCGTTGGGTGCTATGAACACACCTAGTTTGCGTTCATTTGTCCACAGTGTGATGCAATTAAAGTTGTATTTCCATTTAAAAGTGTTGGGGAAAACTGTATGCGTCTTATGCAAGCTGGTCTCTAAAATCTTAATTTTAAAAAAGTATTAATTGTTAACATCCACTTTTTATTTTAGTGTTTTTAGCGAGCCACAAAGCCCAGTTGATGAATCTTTTTTTCTTTCCAAGGTTTAATCTGTGTTTCTTTCTGCTTGTCAGATTGATTGCGTTTGTAGTGGGATGTTAACTGATCGCTTTCTTTTTGTTTCCTATAACTTTATTCTTTCTTATTTAAGGACAGATTTATCTGTCTTTTGCATATATTTGGCTTTTTCCACTTAGAGGCACCACTTGTCAGACGTGGTTCTCTTACAGTTACATGACCTTTAGCTCCTGTTGGATTGATGAAGCCTTTATTTCTACAAAAATGGTTTCCAATGATGCCCTTTGGAAAAATAAAATATACATTTTGTGTAGTTGGACTGCAAGTCTGGTTTTAATGTCAGTTTTGATGTTATATGCTAAACAGAGCACCATTTTTCTGCATGGTTCAGGGGTTGGGATGTGATCAAAATCACAGCTTTGGAGAAACATGAAAGGCACATAATTCTGCTAACTAGTATGCATGTTAAAAGGAAGTTCCACATGTTTTTCAAATTTCTGTGTAATTTAGTATTTGAGATGTAAACAGTGATTGAGAGTGGTTTGGTGTGAAATGGTTCAGGTTTCTTTACAGTGGTGGTGATAGGAACCAGAGGTTGCCATTTCTATCCCAAACCAGAGTTTTATATGGAATGTTAATGATGAAAAATAGTGGTAAATATGAAAAGCACCACCTTGCAATGCTTTTAGACACGTCTGGACGTCCGTTTCATATCACCATTTTGAACAATTTCACACGAAACAAACCTGAATGACATATTTACATCTCAACATTTTAATTATGCAGAAATGTTTAGAAAGAAGCAGATTTCCCCTTTAGTTGGTAGAGAGAGAGAATGTGTGTTCAGTGTGATGCTCACTTTACCACTCGAGAATCAGCTTTGTACCAAGATGATTTCAGGAAAACCATCCCGAATCGGTTGTGTGAGGAGCAGGAATAGACACAAACGTTTTGCAGCGAGACCTTCCTGTAAGTTCGATAGACTCCCTTAGACACAGATGTTGTGAGATGCACCTGGCTTTACGATACTTCCTGTCACGTTGCGGATTCTGTCAGACAACAAAACCACACATTTCAAACATGACAGTGAGACCGAGTAGTCGGTCTCCATCAAATGCAGTAAATATGGAGCTGAGAACACTCAAAACATGTCAAGGGTATTTTTACAGTTATAACCTGTTACAAAGGGGTCAGAACAGGAACAGCAGTGCATCTGGTGAGTGACACTGTAGATGAGTCATTTCATGAAAACTGCTATTGTAGTCCTCAACAGTTGATGCCTGAGATCTGATGTTTTTCCAAGCTTAAATATGCAAATTTAAAGCTCATTATTAACATAGCATATGGCTTTTTTTATTGCAAGAGAAAAATTATGTTTTTAATCCCAAATATCAACATACAGATTAATTCTACTTGAAAACACTTTTTAGACTTACCTGACTTGGACTTTAGACTAAAATGATTAGTAAGCGACAATAAAATGGTGATGTTCACAGTGATGGTGATGGGAACCAGACGTCCACCTTTTAAAGCTCGCTCACAGAAGGTTATTACATTAAATGGTTATGAACACACTGCCTGATGTCTGTTTCAGGCCTTCCATCTAAAAAGTATTTTAATCAGTTTATTTTTAATCCATTCATGGTGGAAGGGTACAAGAAGAATGTTCTAAGGCAATGTAGATGCCCCCACCCCCCCAAAAAAGCAAAACAAAACTTTTTTTCCATATTTAACCGTATTTATTTTACCATTGCCTTCCACTCAATGACAGTTGGAACAGCCTCCAGCACCTCCCATGATCCAGAAGGATAAGCAGGTTAGATTGTGTGTGTGTGTGTGTATTTTACTACCAACATTCCATATAAAAGCTCAGAATTGTGTAGGTTCACTGGTAGTTTTAGCTAGTAAATAAAATCTGTGTTGTAGACATGGTGACCCCTGGTTCCCATCACCACCACTGTAAACAAATCTGAGTCTGTAAGTTTCTCTGAACCACTATGACAAAGTACTCTGAAGTACTTACATCTCAAAGACTGAATTGTTCATAAATTTTGAAAAAAATGGTGAAATTCCCCAATTCCACTATTTTTTCTAAGTTTCTCCATGATTAAAGGTTAATATGTATACAACATTCCAACATCTAGTGTAAGGCCTTCCCAGAAGAGTGGAGGCTGTTACTGCAGTAAAGGGGGACAAACTCACTATTAATACCCTTCTTTTCAGAAGAAATGCTGGCGAGGCAGAGAGAATGTGTAAAGTGGGACTTCTTTTAACTTTAATAAGCACATAGCAAATGGTCAAATGATCACAGCAATGTGAGTTTCCAAAAGCCATTTATTACTTCTGGCAGCTCCATGTTTAGCCAGGTTCTGAATTGTGATTAGGACCATTAATGTAACTTACACAGGGGCAGACGTCTAGTGAGTTTAGCTATGATAATTGCCCTCAGGTGAGGCAAAAAAAAAAAGAAAAAAGAGAGAGGTCAGTCAAGACAGGTCACGCCGGTAGGCTGGGCAGAAGGTTGACTATCATATGGCCTATCAGAACTGTCTGGCTGTCAGGGTCTCAAAAATAACCACTACATTCAGGTCCATAAGTATTTGGATATTGACAAAGGTATTATTTAGCTGTGTACTACAGCATTTTGGACTTCAAACTACAGCACCCTCCACAATTATTGATACCCCTTGTTAAGATGTGTTAAAAGAAAGCATAATCTCACACTGAAAAGTGCAGAAAAATGTAACCTTTAACTCAAGTGAATTAAAAAAAAAATCAGACTAAGAAATCATTATTTTTCATAAAATCACCTGTCCCACAATTATTGGTACCCCTAACAATTCCTAGAAAATAAATGTAATTGAAGCGTTTCTGTCATTTCTACTGTAGTTTATAAAGTTGATCAGAGTATCTAGGGACATTTAATTAGCGATGCATCGCTTCCTGTTTCCCTGGGGTATAAATATGACATGAGCCCTATTTCTCTTATTCACTCTTCAACATGGGAAAGAAAAGAGAACACATCATTCAAGTAAGGCAGATGTGTTGACCTTCATAAGTCAGGCAATGGCTGCAAGAAAATAGCCACTTGCCTACACCTGCCCATATCTACATTCAGAGGAATCATCAAGAAGTTTAAAACCAAACAAACAAGCCTGGACGAGGACGCAAGAAGTAAAAGAGAAGTAGAAAGTTCTCCAAAGCTCACTGTTAGAGAATTGCACCAAAGAGTAGCATCTTGGGGTCACAAAGTCTCCATAACAATCATCAGGCACTGTCTACATGCCACCAAGCTGTGGGAGGCATGCATGGAAAAAGCCTTTTCTCACTTACAAGCATAAACGTAAACGTCTGGAGTTCACTAAGCAGTACTGGGACTTCAACTGGGACTGTGTGCTTTGGTCAGATGAGACCAAGATAGAGCTTTTTGGCAACAAACACTAAGTGGGTCTGGTGTTACACAAAAGATGATTATGCGGAAAAGCACCTCATGCCCACTGTGAAGTATGGGGGGAGGATCGGTGATGCTGTGGGCCTGTTTCTCTTCCAAAGGCCCTGGGAACCTTGTTAGGGTGCATGGCATCATGAACTCTTTGAAATACCAGGACATTTTAAATCAAAATCTGGTGGCCTCTGCCCAAAAGCTGAAGATGGGTCACCACTGGGTCTTTCAGCAAGATAATGACCTTAAACATGTGACCAAATCTACACAAAAATGGTTCACCAGACACAAAATCAAGCTCCTCCCGTGGCCATCTCAGTCCCCAGACCTCAACCCAATTGAAAGCCTGTGGGGTGAGCTGAAGATGAGGGTGCATAGGAGAGGACCCAGGACTCTGGACGATTTAGAGACTGTACAAAGAGGAATGGTCGAAGATTCCTCTCTCTGTATTCTGCCATCTTGTGAAATGTTATAGGAGATCAAGTGCTGTCTTATTGGCAAATGGGGGTTGTACAAAGTGTTAATATCAGGGGTGCCAATAATTGTGGCACAGATGATTTCATATAAAAGAATTATTTCTTAATGTGGGATTTTTCCCCCACAACATAAATGCACTTGAGTTAAAGGTTGGATTTTTCTCTTTTTTTGCATTGTTGTCCTATATTATAAAAAAAAAAAAAAAGTATTAGAAGCCTAAGAACACATCTTAACGAGGGTTACCATTAATTGTGGAGGATGCTGTAAATAATGAGTATGAGCTCTAAACCCCTCCCACCATTTTGGGCTCAGAAGTAGTTGGACCAACTAACACTTGCCAATTAGTTTGTCATTTTAATACTTGGTTGCAAATCATTTGAGGTCAGAGACTGCCTGAAGTCTGGCACCCGAAGAAATGCTCAGCTCTCAGATGCTGAGTTTCTTTCCTGGTGATGCTCTGCCAAGCCTTTACTGAATTCCCATGCAATGACACCACCTCCAACATGCTGGACAGATTAGGTGGTTTGCTGTTCTGTTCTTTTTCCCAAACTCCTCCCCTCCCATCATTCTGGTACAAGTTGATGTTTCTCTCATTTGTCTATAAGGTGTGCTATGTAGATGTTTTGTTGGGCAAGCTCTAATCTGGTCTACCCGTTTTTGAGGGTTCTTGTGTTTTTACTCTGGTGAAATCTTCTCTTTAATTGATGAAGACACACCAACCTCCTAGTGGATGTACTTAATCTGGCCAACTGTGGCCAGATCATAGGGTTTTTATTCACCAGGGACATACTTGTTGTCATTCCACCACCGTTATTTTCTGAGATCTTCCAAGTCTTTTAGTGTTTCTGAACTCACCAGTATGCTATTTTTAAGAATGGATAATAGCTGGTCTGGCCTGATGAGTTTGTTTTGATTTTTCAGCTTAATGACCTTTAAGCCCCTCTTCCTATGCATGATTAGACTTGTTTAAATGCATACACCCTCAAATTAAAGCTGTAAATCTGCTCTTTGAGCTCAGATTCATTATTTAATTTCAACTCCAATATGCTCTGGAAGACAGCTGAAAAACCATCAACTCCCCCTTTAACCCAATGCCAATAACTGAAATGCAATAATACAGTACACAAGCAAATGTAGAAATTCACCCTTTCATCCTCAGGTATGAATATAAAATAAACAGTAACTGGTTTGGAGCTCATAAGACTCAGAAGGGACACTTCTGGTGTAAACTGAAAATAACAGCTATAATAAAAAACTAAACTATGCCACTAAAATAGATTTTAGCATGTGCTGTTTCAATAAAGGCCAGAGTACTTACAAGCACAGTTAATATCGATTTTCCTTTCTTTTTTTCTTTTTTAAATTTTTGGTCAGCGATTCAAATACATGAACACAACGTATCCTCCTCTTCTTGCAAACACAACAGAAGCACTGTTGAAATAAACCCTTTTGTCTTATTGCACTTCACAATACTTACAGCAGTTTCACAGTATAAAGACTTTAGGCTATAAATAATCCAAGATGGCAAATAAAATATGTTGTGATTATGGTACTTTTCAGAAGAGGCTGGCCTCATCCAGGCGCAATTCTTGCACTGTGGATAAAAAATCCTAACACTGCCTACATTTCAAGAGTCAAAAGGAGAAATTAAAAACTAAAATAATATCACTCTGCAACATGGGCAAAATGAAAAGCCCCTCACGCTTATTTTCCTTGACTAGCGCCGCATTCTTGGCATGCTTAAATAGTAATAAGGATCCGATTTCCTTCACAGTTGAAGCAGATATACAGAAAGCTTGTCCTCAGTAATCCTCCATGGAATAGATGCAGAAGGTGACTAAAAAAACCATATAAATATCCCATTTTCTGGGAGTTTTGTCACGTTGAATGACGGTCAGAACAGAGGTAATAAAATTGGTGACGAACCTTGATGCCAAAACGCTGTTGCTCACACTCAGCTGCTTCGATGAGAACAGTTCATCGTTAAGCAAGATAATGAAAACACATGGAAAATAAACACAACCGTTGTGCAGGAAGATCAAGTCTGATGCACTTCATGGAACATGAGTTCTCTAGGGATGCGAGTCTCAGGGCCGTAGAGTTTACCAGCACGACTCTCAAAGGCAGCTACCATTTGCTTTACAACCTCATCAAAGAACACGGTGGCCAGCTGGGAGTGCAGAACTGAACGAAACTCAAATGATATCTGAAAGAAAAGGATGCAAAAAAGACAGGGTGAAAATAACATGGAAATAGTAAGGCTTCAAATGATTTAATGCAATTATAAATGCCACCATGTTCTCAAACATATGCACCTGATCATGATTAACTACACAAAGTAATGTGTTTCTTTAGAATTCATTATTTTAATTGCTTGATAGCCCTAAAGAATAAATGTATGACTTATCAAAATACTTAGTATGCTGGTGTTTTTTAAGGATATCTTATAAGAAATGGATGAACAGGTTACTGCTCTAAATTATTAAAAAACAGTAATGCATTTTCCTGGACTAGCTGTGTTAGAGTCATTTATTTTTTGTATTTTAAGTGAAAACGTATATTGTAAATTTGGACTGAATTCTTCATTAATATGTGTAGCTTTTGCATTGGGTAATATAAGAATTTAGCAATGTAATTGCTTTAATGTGATGCAATCTGATTGGCCGCTGAGTTTGGTAAGAAAGGGTGATAACGCATAGAACAGAGCAGAAGCCTCGAGCCTAGGAGCATCACAGTTTTAGGCCTTCACGCTGCTTAATTTAGAATTCATCTTTTCTTTTGTATGATTTTAAGATTATAGTAAAGATACAAAATCCAAAGAAAAGTCGGATTCAAGATCTTTTCATTTCTGATACGTGTCGTGTGTAAAAGAACTTAGAGGTTCAAGGCTAGTGAGTCAGCACGCTGTACTCACAAACTGTATGAAAGCGAGAGGGCTACAATCGCTTACGCCCATTTCACACCAGATTAATCTGGAACGTTATTCTGGAACCACTCCGTGACACTTGTTGTGAAGCAAGAGAGGTTGCTGTTTGTGTTGCGTTTTCACATGATATACACAACTGTTTTGTCCGTTTATTGCTCATGTAAACTTTACGTAGATGACACAGAGATCAACAATAAAATCTTGACCAGCTGCCTTGACTGGTTTTCTCACCAGGTGATGTAACACTATATGAAGAGGAGGAGATGCATGTGTGTTCACAACATCAATCCACTCCAGGGATTTCAGGGATTTTCAGAGTTAAATTAGATTAGCTGATTGGTTTATTAGCCTAGATTGTATATTTTAGCATAGACATAGCTTTTCTTCACAGTTTCTGATATGCTGATATGCTGTGTGTGGCACGCATCAAAAATAGACCCAAAGCGTATTTTTTGCGCTCCAGGTGTGTGTTACCACTGCAGTGTGAAAGGCTACATAGATTCATATAGGAGCGTATTGTGTGCGTCATGCAGTGTGAAATGGGCTTCAGGATTTTGAACGTGCGGCCACTGTTGCTCTCAGTGGACGTTGGTGATAAAAACACTGGACACCGCGTTCACCCTATGAAAATAAATTTTAGGATTTTCATTTTCAAAAAACCCACACTTACATAAAGAGAACCACATACAACACATTCTCTATCAATTTGAATAACATTTTTACAATGCAAAGAACCCTTTATTCATGGAAAGGGTTCTCTGAATGTTCATGGAACCATTTTCTTTACTAAAGAGCCATCTTTTTTAAGTGTATACTCTGGAATTTTTCTATGTCTGCTTGCAGCATCTGTAGCAAAAAGCCCATAAATTTATTGTTAACACTTACAGAAAAATCAACCGTGCAAGTCCTTGGATAGCCGGGAATGCCAGGACTAAAACGCCATATTGTCTCCAAATGGTTAAAAAGTTTCCCATCTGAGCACACAGCCTGACAAGAGAAATATGAGAACTTCAGCAACTTGCACCTCTTTTCAACATTTTGTGAAAAAGTACACTTCACTGATGTTCTATAGTAGTGCTCTCCAAACCTAGTTCTGGAGATCTACCTACTTCCACATTCTAGAGCTGCATCCACACTAAAAGCGAATCCGATTTGTTTCTCAAATCAGATCTTCTGAGATGACTGTCTGCACTGCTATTTGGATGCAGGAGAGATCAACATCATACATGAATCTTTGGCGCTCTTCTTAAATTCCAGCACTTCCGTAACTCTAGATTTAACATTGTGGTTATTTGTCACATTGCAAGTGATGCACGTGACACTTTAAAATCAGATTTGAGCATCCAGACTGAGAAGCATCTGTAAAAATGTGATTGGAATTGCATTGCAAACCAACAACAAATGTGGTTTGAATCCAATTTTCAAAAATTAGATTTCATGTTTTTTTTGCTGGCAGACTATCAAGAAAAAAACTGGATGCAAAAAAATTGGATTTGGACTGACAGCAAGGCCTGGTACAAACCACAACCTGCCACACCTGCTCCAGCTAATCAACTTCTTCAGAAGTCCCTGATTGGCTGGATCAGATGCCTTAGTGTTAGGTAAAGGTGGTGGGGCAGCATGTTAGATAAAGGTTATAACCAAACTCTGCAGGAATGTTGATCTCCAGGGGGAAAGTTGGTGACCACTGTTCTGCAACATAGGAAGTGTTCAACCTTAGGTTTGTGAAATGTGAATTTTAAGGGAAAAAATTCTGAGTTAACTGTTTGTAATTACAGTCGCACTTATTTGGATGGTCCCTTATGGATGATCTACAGATAACCACATTATTAACTAACTTTCTGGTGATACTTTAGGGTTAGGTTTAGGAGTAGGTGTAGGTTTTGCACTAAGGTTAGGGGTAGGGTTAGGTTAAGGGTTAGGGACACATTTAATAGAATCTTTCACACGAAACTTCAGTAGCATTTAATAGACACATAGTTAAATATTAGTTAAAGCATCTACAAAACATCTACAGAGGACCATCCAAATAAAACCTTACATTGATCATTGTATTTTTTAATGTTATACAGTGTGCTTAGTTACTTTCATGCTTTGAACACATAGTCATACTCTTGGCAGTGACGGTCACTGGGGTGGTACCCTCAAGGGTACGTCTTCAGTACCTTTAATCAAGGAACATAACTGCACCAAAAATTCATTACAATTATATATTTTTAAGTGTGCAGAGTCCACACTCTGTCTTGTCTCCAGGCTTTTTATTTTATTGTTCCGTTTTCAAATATTAGGTTATAAAGAGATACAAATATGTACCTTTCCTTTGAGAAGCTTATTTAAGGAGCACAGTTGGAAAATCATTTATGTTATTTTGAGGGTACATTTACAGTGTTTGCATCTTGATGAATGAAAAATGTACTGACTGTGTACTTCAACATTGAAATGCTTAGCAAATGCTCGACAGGCAAAGTTAATACTTTAACTGGAATTTGGAAATAAAAACATAACTTTGAACATGCTGTATATTTAGTGAGTGCATTCATTATTGTTATTAGTGTTCTGGGTCCACCTATTAATCATGTCATAACATTGATTTCAACTGAGCATTTATTTTTTGTGGTACAATGACACCACGGCGTAAATCTTAAAATGAAAACCAAATAACTGAAGTCGTTTGAAAACACTTACTTTGACTAGATGAGGGCGAACATTCGTGATCATGGAGGTATATCTCTCCATCACTGGCGGGAACCCGACCTCAAGCTGGGCTTTTGCGTGTCCGGCTCTCTTCATTATAGTTTCGGATTTTTTGCACCATGGAACAAAGTGTTTATAGTCATCTATGTTTGCCACCACATCATACATTTCCTGCATGGAATACCTGATGGGGGAAAAAGCGTTAATAGTAGGCTGATTGCACACAACTGCATCACTGACTCTTGCTGAAAATACTTTCACACACTACTTTAGCAGTGCAATAAAGCAGTGTATTGAAGTAAAGATGGTTTCAGAAACATTACAGAGCTGTATTAGGTCCTTTCTGTGATGTAGATGTCATGGTAATTCCTTCAAATAGCTCTCTCTCATAATACAAGGTCACACAGAATAGTTAAGGGTATATTTATTCACTGGCGTATGTCTATGTTTTCTTGCAGAGCAGATGTATGGAACATAAAAGGTGCACATTAAATCAAAGGACAACAGGTATTGTCATACCCCATGATCCTTCGCTCAGAATACTGCTTTCTTTTGTTAGCCAGACTGATGAAGGTCCGAGCTGGGGGTGTAGGTGTTGCTTTCTGATCCCAATAGTATGTCCATCTTTGGGGATTTGTCCATAGGATTCCACATGCTGCAAGGTATCTATAAACCAAGTGTGATACATTAAATCTCAAAGGCAAAAAAAACAGACTTTGTCTGAGGACAAATCAAGCTTGAGAGAGCATTAAAGATATCTGGTTGTAGGGGTGGACAATGTGAAAAGCGTCATTGTGATAAATTACATTACAACCACTTCTCTGTATATCGTCAGTAGTTTAAGGTGCATTTCTGTCTAAAATGAGCATTTAATCCGTTATGTCATGTTATGCGGCAGAGAATAGCACTCAGAATTCACGATTTTATCCACACATGACCCAGCATGCATTAAGCAAACACATTATTCAAGTACTGCAAATTTAACTGCCTTCCTGCTGTACTAAACAAATAGGCATGTGTACAACAAACACAGCAAGAGTTCAACTTTTCATTTTGTCAGGAGCGTCCCTTTAAATGAACACTAAAAGCATGAATCATTAACAAAGAGAGTACAGGTGGTCCTGACTCCGGTTTAAGTGGATTTAGCGCAGTTTTGACGGTATTTTTTTGTGACCACTGGGGCTTCAAACTTTGCGAAGTATCACAATGTTGAATTTTTGCTGTATTGCACATCACTATATAAATGGTACAAGCACTACATTATTGGGGAACAATGAGTTATTTCACAATATATCCAAATAGAGCTGGACAATATGACAATATTGTTATTGGTACAAATTACTTCATGTCAGGATATACTTACTTAAAAAAACCCGCTGACAAGCTGCATATTTCATTACACAAAGAGCATAATCAGTGCTGTGCTACTGGAATTACTGGAGCACAGGATGTGAAATACTGACAACACTCTTAAAAAGGGGTTCTTCCAGGGTTTTTACTAAAGGGGATTGTTCTGTTTAGAACCATTACATCCTGAACTGGACCTCTGCACTGTGAAATTTTGAAAGTGGTTCTATTTAGCACCAAAATGGGTTCATCTATTGTTACGATGTCAAGCTTGTAACAATAGAAGAACCCTTTGCGATACTATATAGAAATCATACACAACAAAACACATTCTCCACCAATCAGAAGAACCACTGAAACTGATGGCTTGGAATGGTTCTGTATAGAACTCCTGGCTCTAAATGGAACCATTACCTTTACCAATGAACCTTTGAAGAACCGTCCTTTCTAGAAATGCATGGAGCATTGTACTCATTGTTTTGGATATTATTTTGAAATGGGACACTTGTGGTTCTTTGTTGTCAGTCTCAACATGTCAAATGTCAGAAAATAAATATCGTGTATCGTGATGTTATATTTTTCCAGCTCTCCATCAAAAACAGATGGTAAACAGGAGTCCATTAGTAGAGTAACGTTACTTTATTTGTATGAAGCATCTGCTCACCTGACAGGCTGTTCCAGCCGGACTTTAGACCGAACAGAACTGAAGGAGACATTTAGGATGCCTCTGGACAAACGGCGAGTGGCCAGCTGGAGAGCCATTGACGATCTGACTCGAGTTTTTGAAATGGAAAATCTTCAGACATCACCGGCGGAGTAGCTCCCTGTAGTGTCCTCTTACTAGCTTTAGCTTGTAATGACAACAAACCTAAACCAGCGTTTAAAAAGCTTTACGTGGTTACACACGTTTGAAAATTTAGTAAATGCAAAAAACTCGGTGATATGACCTGTCGAGTGACCGCCATGGCGATTAATGAAGTGAATGAAAAGTGGTAGAAATCATATTTTCCTTTTTAGCTAGCAGGTTAGCGGCAGGGCGGACGGAGCTACGGAACCAGCGCCGAACCGAGCTCTAAAAACGGGTAACGGTGTTCTATCTAGCCCCATTAAACTCAGGAAAGATACGCTTATATATCCGACAGTGTCGATCACTTGTTGATGTGTATAAAGAACTGCCTGACACCGAACGTTAAACAGACACTGCTACCGGAGCTGGCTAACCTTCACACAGAACTCATAGACTGTGCTAGCGGCTAGCTGTTCACACGTCATTGTCTCCGCCCACAACCAGTGACGTGGTGCTCTCGTCAAGGGACACATAACAGCTGTGCCACCTGCCGCTACCCGCTTTGAAAAAATATTCAGTTTTTTTCGTACATTTTAGTAAATATGTGTGATGTTACCAGAGCCTGTTTAAGATGAGTCTGGTCACTCTCTATTTATTCCATTATTTGGGCTCAAAACAAGTTTAAACATGCGCGTTAACACGTTAATTCAATTTTGTACGTTGACACAATTTTATTGAAGGCCTTTGGGCTCTAAACATGTCGCAATCTCAGTGTTAAAGTGTATAACATTTCGTGTTAAACCGTAAATATAAGCAAAATACTTGTGCTAACGTGCTAAAACGTGTTAAAGACGCTTATTTTCAGTATTTGGATGCTGCTACTGTTGGGAAAACTTTGTAAATTATGATGCTTTACCTCCACCTACTAAACAACATACAGAACCAAGACCAAATAAAGTAAAAATAAATTTTTACATTTATTTTAAGATATATTTTGAAGTTTGTTTAGGTATATTTTTATAAGCATAACTACACTGCGTTGTTGAACAGTTTAAAGTGCGAGCGAGTCAATCCCTAAAAGAACCTTCCCATTTTTCAGAACTTTCACTTTGATTCCCTCTAAAAGTTTAAGCTTTTTGGACCTCCTTGCGTAACCTGGATTCCCCCCATTATTTGGTCTGTCGGTTCTGTATGTTGTTGATCAAATTGCACCACACCAGTAGGTGGCGGTAAAGCCTCATTATTCACAAAGGTTTCACCAAAATCCAAATACTGAAAATTAGCGGGTCAACACTACGAATATTTGGGTGTTAACACGAAATGACAGTATACGCGTTAACACGGAGATTCCGACATGTTTTGAGCCCAAAGGCCTGCCATACTTTCTATTTATTCCGTTAATTCAAGAACAGGACTGCAAAACACCCAAATGGACGGGAGTGCATAGAGTTCAACAGCTAAATGTGAAAAGTTTAAATGGTTTCTAATCAGTTGTCCAGGACATTCCTTTCATTTTGAAAAGTAGAAGGATGTATTTGACTAAAAAGCAAAGAAAACGTATCTGTATGTTTCTTTTACTCGCAGAATTTTGGCCAACAGGACACTATCGCTACTGCCACTGAGCAGTGATTGGTTAGTATTACTGCGACGGAGTGCTGATTGGTTAGTATTACTGCCACTGAGTGCTGATTGGTTAGTATTACTGCCACTGAGTGCTGATTGGTTAGTATTACTGCCACTGAGTGCTGATTGGTTTGTATTACTGCCACTGAGTGCTGATTGGTTAGTATTACTGCCACTGCGCGCTGTTTGGCTGGTGAGTGGAGCTCGGCTGACCTCTTCCTCATTACCTCGTTATATCAAAATATTACCGTAAAACTAAACAGCTAAAAACAAAAAGTTCAAATAACTACTAGAACCTTGCTTTATTTTAGAACGTAGAAAGATGTATTGCACTGAAACGAAAAGTTACCTGTATGTTAGATTTTTTTCTACGGCAAACTGGTATTTTGGGCAGCAGGACGCTGACGTTACTGCTGGTGAGTGCTGATTGGTCGGTGAGCGGAGCAGCTCATTGGCTGCTTGTGCTCGCTGACATCATGACCATATAAGAGGCGCCGTTTCAGATTCTTATAGCTCGAGTTCAAAAGCGTTAAAATATAACAGCTGTTTTATGCTGTTCTTCGTCTGGGAAACGAATGTATTCTTTTATATAAAAATTGTTTAAGCATTTATAAACTAGAATTTTACTTAAATGCTCCATCTTAGCCCATTCATTTTAGGCTTGCTCAGGAGCGTCCTCTAGTGTTTGAGGAACCCAAAGGACATCAGTGTGGTAATTCTCCTCTCTACAAATTCTCTGATTTATTTATCCCCTCAAGGACACACATCAAAGGAATTCAAGTAAGTAGCCTTTTACATGACTTAAATGTCCCTACCTGTAATGGTTACACTAACAGTCTCTAGCATGCAAAAGGGAGGGGGATGGGGTGTAAAACTCACCACACCACACTACTAATCCTCCACATTCTCTGGATCTCCAGTAGCTTTCATCATATTGTGAATATTTAGTTTCAAAAAGATGTAAAAACAGAGCCATACAAGTCTGTTCTTACTGTTGAAACACGGTTCATGCTGCTGAAAAGGTTAGAGCTGTGTTCAAGTAGCAGTTGTGTTTGGCAGAAATTCGGGATCACCGTCTGTCTGTCTGTCAGTGACTAAACTCGTATATGTTTAGGTAGTGTCCAGTCTGTTGTGTTATCTGATGTGGTTTTGCCATTTTCCAACAAAAATCAAACCACCTTGGGACCCAAACATTTAATTACAAGTATCTGGGAGTGTATATTGACAATAAACTGGACTGGGCTAAGAACACTGACGCCCTCTACAGGAAGGGCCAGAGTTGTCTCTATTTTCTGAGGTGCCTGAGGTCCTTCAACATCTGCTGGACTATGCTCAGGATCTTCTATGAGACTGTGGTGGCGAGTGCTATCCTCTGTGCTGTTGCATGCTGGGGAAGAAGACTGAGGGTGGCAGATGCCAACAGACTCAACAAACTGATCCACAAGGCCGGTGATGTTGTGGGTGAGGAGCTTGACTTGCTGACAGCAGTGTCGGAGAGGAGGATGCTGTCTAAACTGCAGGCCATTGTGGACAATGGCTCCCACCCACTCTACGACACAGTGATGAAACAAAGGAGCACATTCAGTGCGAGACTCATTCTACTGAAATGCACCACAGAGTGCTACAGGAAGTGATTCTTACCTGTAGCCATTAAACTCTATAACTCCTCCCTCAATGTACAATAACTCAGAGGTGCACTAATTTCAACTGTTTTATACAGTATGTTTCATATTTATTATCACAGCCACTGCCACTTACTGTATTTGTAAGAATTTAAACTTGTACAAATTGCAAATTTCTCTTTTTTGTCTTAAATTATTAAAATGTTTATTCTTTTAAATAAATGGTTGCAACTGTAACAACTGGAATTTCTCTCTGGGATCAATAAAGTATTCTGATTCCGATTCTGATAATGTCCAATTTAACATCTTGGCTGTAAATATGTGTCAGTGTGTGCTGATGTACTAGTATAGACAAAAAATATAATATAAACAAATATGTAGCTTTACTTTCTCTGTTTGAAGCTTTAGCTCAACTATAGCTGCTTTTCTCACATCTCCAACAGGAAACTCTTCTAAAAAAGTAGAATAGTTTCTTGTAGAATTTCACTCAACATTTGACTTTTTGTGAGGCTGAAGTCGCTTCTAATTCACCAGCTTCTTTTACTAATTTTACCAGTCCACCTTAAATGAATGTAACTGCTGCACCATTTAAGATAGAATGGGAAAATTTTAACGAGAACCTGGCGAATGAGACGTGACTTTAGCCTTGTGACTTTGTAATGTTTGACAGTTTCTTGTTGGAGATTAAACGTATCAGGAAACCAGATGGAGTCCTTATAAATGCAAATAAGTCAGCTTGTTTCCAAATTATTCATGCTCGTCTTAAATCTTTCTCTTTGCCTCTTCATTAGCTGCTACTTGTCTGTGTTGCTATGCTGATCAGCAGTTTGTGAACCAACCTTCAGGGTTGAAGGGTGAATTAGCATTATTATGCCTTAACTCCAGTGTTTAAGACCGTGTATTGATAAAGCTCTGTTAGAATGATCATCATGATTTTACTGCAAAGGAGGATTCTTTTATTTTTACCTAAAAATCTAATTCTGCTGTGGACCCACAACAGGAGCTGCATGCTGATGACCCCTGACCTTGGCAGTACAGAGAAAGAAAGAAAAACACGGAAGACCAGCAGATGGCAGCACCAGAGACGTCTTGACTGTAAAGATATCATCACAAAAACTGATCAAACCCTTTGCCTACAAAAGAACGACTGTGGTGTCTCACAGAAGAACTTCAAATCAATCAGGATCTGCTCTACGTTTACTAAATGTTGCACTTCTCTTCATTAGCCGTTTGTCAGAAGTAGCATGTAAACTGCTTAAAGATGTATTTGATGCCTCAACACCAACTCAATAAGCCAATAACTGTGACGAGTGGTAAAGAAAGTGTAAGAAAGACGGTGAAAAATGATTTAGTTGAAGTGATGCATCATATTTTGACCCGGTCTAACTTGAATCCTTATGAACAGGCAAAGTTTTATGCATCAGCCCTGCAAAGATTTTTGAACATAGATGAAGAAGCAACTCAACTAAACCAGTCCTACCTGTTAAATCAGAAAATAAGACCGTGACCAGACTGGTTCTCCAAATTATCTTTCAATATATGGTTCTTTTCTGTCCACCTCTGCATTAGTGTGCATCAAGTGAAGGCTGATGCTGCATTGCTGTATTTCAAAGGAGAACTGTGGCTATTAGAGCTAGGTCTTCAGTTTGGACCATAAATATCTAAACTATGATAATGCTAATTTTTGCTAGCCCCCGTATGGAACTGTAGTAGTATGTTAGTGCTAAGCTAACATTAGTGCACATGAACATTATTTGTCCATTCTGTATAAAAGGTGGACATTTCAAGCTTGTAAAACAGACATGGACATCTACCAGAACCTGTATGTATCAGTTTTACAGCAATTCTTTCAGTAAATTGTCCTGACATGGAGCTGCTGCTGCTGCTGTTTTACATTCCTAACAAACTAAGCCAGACCTCTCTGGACTACAGCTCACATTCACAGTCAGTGACATATCTAGAACTCGTAGAAGGACTACAGTGATATTTTTGTTTCAATAAGTCGGTCACTTCCTAAATATGTTGCTAGTTAATGTGATGTGTAAGGCCTTCAGTTCATCTCCTGAAGTCCTAACCAATGGGAGAGCTCACTTGGCTGCATCTACCCAGATACCACAGAGAAAACAATCCTGATTGGATCATTTTCCATTGGGGATTTCAAGAATTTAACCCTTTACTTTCTAACTAAAATGTTGAAATAATTGCATTACTACAACACTTTCAGTGTAAAAATCATACAATGAAAATAATAAAAATACAATAGTGTCCCTGTGCATACCATACATGACAAATACAACAAAATACAATAAAAATGAGCAAACAGAGAGATTTTATTTTACAGAAATCATTAAAAGGAAAGAAAGACATCATTTAAAAAAGTGAAACCATTGACATTTAAGGAATATTAACTTATTAAATCTTAATAGAAATAAAGAACACAAAATGAAGCTTAACAGTAACTAATAACAAACAATATACATAACATAACAATAAACTTTAAACAGTAACTTTTTTTTTTTTTTTTGCTTTTTGGTAGTTTAAGTAAAGGCCAACATCTCCTTCTCTCCATCATCCTGATGCCTCCTCCAAGTCTTTGAGTCTTTCAATCTATTTCCTCCTGATCTGGCCCTTTGGTGTTGTGCATGAACTGCACCTCCAGTTTCGGGAGCATAAAGAAGAGGCCGCCGCGGAGCTACAGGTCAAAGCAGCAAAGAGGACAATGTACATTCACTGAAGGTAAAGAGACGGACTCATGAGTTAAAGGTGGAATTTCATTATTAGTAGAAATTCCTGCCTAAATGGTTAAGATGGAAACAGAGTCATTCAGAGTGGTTTGTTATGAAATGATCTGTTCTAGAGAAACTTAGAGTCAGAACTCTTCACAGTGGTGGTGACAGGAACCAGACCTCCACCACTAAAAGCCCCCTCACAGAATGTCACTACACACGATGGTTAAAAATACACTTCCTGATGTCTGAGACATGTTTTATAATACTTTTGAGAAGTTTTTGGCCAAAAATATATATTTTAATAGAAGACAGGATCTATGCAGAGAGACATGAGGCAAAATTAGAAAAAAAAATCCCCCATAAAGGTCATCATTTTGACCTCAGGTTACCCACAATACATAATAAATACTAATAATACAAACCGTTTTTACCCTGGATTTCCAGCCCCAGTTAACCTTCAACGTCAAGATCTGCATCTCAAACTCCTGGTGCTGATCTGTGACGTTGTCAGAAGAGGTCCTAATGGTTTTTACCTCCTCCTGCTCCTCCGGTGTCCTCATAGAGTCCAGCAGCAGCTCTAGAAGGAGAAAAACACAGTTCAGCAACATTTCCATTCAGTTTATGCCCCTCTAGTCCAGGCTAGGCACTGGGCATGGAGACTTTAGGCTCATGTGTGGCTGTTCGACAGTGTCCCATTCTATTGGTCAGTGCTTTTCTATGGAGATTATAGAAGCTAAGTGGAGGCAACTGAGCTCATTGTGTCAGCAATGATTAAACATTAAAGGGGATTCCACTGATATTTCACATCAAATGGCCGAATTATTCAGAACTTTAAAAAAATACAGTGCAATTCCCCTTTAATGTAGCTAAATGTATTCATTAGAAGGGTGTTTTCAAATTATTAGACATATAGTCCATATAAACATTATTTCTCACCACTTTTCTCAGGGATGTAGACAGACGTCAGAGTGGTGGTGGTCTGTCCACTCAGTTTCATTTCATTTCCCTCCCTGAGAGGCTTATTAGCAGAGCTGATAAATTTCTGGAGAGGCTCAATCAGGGAGACAGGATGTGAGGTCACAGGGTGGACGACACAAAGGGTCTCTACAACACAAAGCAGCAGTGAAATGTCATGTAGTTGATTTTAATACACAATTACTGCTTATTTTGCTGAATTTAACATACTGGGAAAAATAATGAACTTTTCCACGGACCACATTTTCAGTTTTTTCCCTAATATGTCAAAAACAGTAAATAAACAGTAAACAGAGCATTAAACTGTGCAGAGCTGTGATCTCTGTAGAGGATGTGTTCACTTATTTTTACAACAACAACATACAACTTGTCCAGAGGTACCCAAACTTTTGCACACAACAGTAACTACACGTCATGTCTGTGCTTGTGGTTCTGCTGCTGGTGGATGATCTCTAGTCAGGTGTGTTACGGCCACAAAATCTCCAAATGTATCCACAGCGGATTTAATACAGCATGTATAACATACCGTTCAGCTCTGTGAGTCTCTCTGACCACGTCCTCTTCCTCATCATCTTCCTATTCAGCATCATGACCTCACAGTCCTGTAGACGGACACTGACGCTGTGATTAAAGGGGACCTTTATGGTGTTTGTCTCCCACCCATTGAGTCTGGTCAGAGTGCTGTGAGGAGTTGTGTTGAGGAGCAGGTCTAGGAGGAGTAAAACCCAGTTTAACCACATTTTCATTCACTGCAGTGGAGTTGACCATCAGTATTAGCACTGTAACACTAAACACTGTTAATATCAACATGCAAACCTATAGAAATATAAATGTGAATGTATGACTGATTCATATTCGTCATTTCTCTATTTAACATTTGCACTGTTTCTTCAACCTCACCATTAATCTGCACTGTGATTGGTCGAATGCTGTCAGTAGTTGCTCCACTGATGCTGCAAACTGGGCCAGAAAAACATTTACATTAAAGACAATTACTATACAGTACACTGCAAGAACAATCTAAGCAAGTGAAATGATCTTAAATCTAGTTAATATATCAAATATTTCTCACAATGAGATTCTTGTGAGAAGACTCTGAGATTATTTAACATATTTCTGAACATTTTTCTAATTTGGAATCATTTTCTGTAGTGAAAGTTTTAAATGGACAGATAATTTTGCACAAAATCATTTGCGTTATTCCCCGAAACAGGTGCAATGATCAGCCAATGGAATAAGACACTTTCAATTAGTAACACTATAGCTAGAAACAATAACATCTCATAATATTCTTACAACAGTCTTGTAATGAGAAATATTAGATATATTGGCTTGATTAGAGACGTTTTTTTCAGTATATATGAAAACACTGCCTAAATGATACCTTGGCCAGTGAAATTATCTTATATCTAGTTAATACAGCTCATATATTTAATATTTGTTATAAGCTTATTATAACAATAGTCACATTATTCCTTGTTTTAAATGATTTAGGTCAAATTATTTCACTACATTGGCGTATTAGTTTGTTTGTTTCAATCCTGTTTTTAAAATAAGCAACATTAGCTGCGTCTATATTGTCTCACTCAACAAAGTCACTTATTACAAGGAAAAATGTTTAGAACCAAGTTGAATAATCTTATAATAAGCCTAAAACAGTCTCATGATGAGAAATATTAGATATGTTGGTTTGTGAACTTTCACACACAGCACTGTAATCTCCTGCTTTCTGCTTCACCTTGTTCCTCAACATGGTGGTCAGGCCTCTGAACGTCATGGACGTCGTCACTCCACCTCAGCTGCTCGTCTCTCTCTCTCAAGCGCTTCAGCCAATTTCTCTCCATCACTGAAGCACAATCCAGATTAAATCCATCATCTAAACTCTCAGCAGTGATCTTATCAGCTCTGTTAGCTGTGCCGGTGGAGTGGTCAGTGGTGATGAGGGCGAGAGACACTTCTAATGAATAGAGAAAGTAAATGATGAATCAAAGGAACAATGAAAGTCAAGCGTGTGAGCTTCTTAATGTGGATGACAAGAGTGGAAAGCATCAGAAACTGGTACCTTGCTCCTCTTTGATCTTTGTCGCCCATTCGGTCTTAATCTGGGTCCTGCTGTGGTCAGGCTGGGCTACAGCAGAGCTGTTAGAGTCGATGGGTTCCTCCAGCTGCTGCTCCACGTTCTCATCAGAAGCAGTGAGGGTCCACTTCTTAACTGCTTCCTGCAGCAGCTCTGATGTGAGCAAAGAAAGTGAGTTAAAGACACTTTTTACAGTTGTTTACAGTTACAGCCTTTAGCTCATCTGCTGAAAAGTTTACCCCCCCCTCTAGACTGAAATAGTCCTTATGACCACATCGTGAGTGGGCGGGGTTAAACTGTTGCAAGCTGAAAAGGCAGATGTACGGAAATACAATCACAAAAACAATTAACTCAACATCAGTGGAACAGGTGTCTGTATGGACTGGAGACTAAACAGGACAAACACCTGCATCAAACACCTTTATGTTGAAAAAGTGAGTAAAGCTCAGTTTACTATGATGTTTAAACAGTGGCTGAGTTCTCTTCATTCTCTCTCAGGTTACCTTCAAGCAGCTGCTGAATCAGCTCAGCTTCAGCAGATGCAGCACTGCTGGATTCCTCACAGACTGGAAGACCTGAAATGATGAAATTAGTAGAGAAATTGGTTGTTTATCTGCTTTAAAGTATTAATTATGAACTCTTATTTTATCATGCATTCCTTGCTGAACTTACAGAGCAGATCTGCTGCCACAAAATCCTTCTCCTCCTCCTCCTCCTCCTCCTCCTCCTCCTCCTCCTCCTCCAGCAACATCTCCTCCTCTGTTCTGTCTCTAATGTTCTCCAGCTCTGCCTTCTGCTCCTCCACCACAACTGGGCTCTCCACACTGACCTCTTCCTCCACAGCTGGGCTCTCCACACTAACCTCCTCCAGGACCTCAACATTCTCCATAACCTTCCTCTCCTCCTCAATATCCAACACCTGCTGCTTCTTTTCTTTCTTCCTCTCCATGATCACCACCACCACAATTCTGATCTTTTTCTTGCTCTTCTTCTCAGACTTCAGCTCCTCCATAACCTTCTGCAGCTGGATCTTCTCCTCCTCCACCACAGCTGTCTCTACATTAAGCTCCTCTAGCAGAATCTCTTTCTCCGTCTTGTTATTGTCTTCAACTTTCAACTCCTCCTCTACATCCTGCTCCTCCTGCTTCTCCTCTTTCTTCATCTGTTTATGTTAGAATTGATGTTCAGATTATTTTACTGTATTTAAAGCTGACTGACTGTTCAGTGCTGATTTCCACACCTGCTGAACACTGAACAACCACAATGACCAGCTTCACAAAAAAGAGACTTAAACCTGTTTTACTTAGTTTAGGACTTTATTAGCTGTTCTGTTTGTGTTTTTACAATTTAATATATAACAGAATAAAATTATGTGGCTTAGAAGATGCGTGTTTGTGTGTGTGAATAAAATTATGGAAATTTTTGTTTAAATGTAGTTCTTTATTTCCGATTATCCTTTTTAAGTGTTCTTTTTTATGTTGTATTTCTTTTCTTTTCCTTTGTCTTCAGAATCTCTGTACATCTTCACTCTCGTAAATAAAGAATTTACATGTTATTTTCATACGAAATTTTGAATTATTCATAGCAAATGCTGAAAAATTCAGTGTAGTTTATTACTAAATCAGAGTTGTTATTGATTAATTTATAGGAAATACTGAGTATTTAGTAGAACGTAATGAATAATTCATAGTACCTAATGAATAATTCATGTTATAAAACGGATGGTTTTGGTCCTAAAATCTGATTGGCTGAGCCGCGTTGGTAGCCGTTGTAAAATCATGGGGATGTGCACAGCAATGACCGCCTCACAGCAACTGAACTCTGTATTACTGCACCACGATATGAAAAAACCCTTGTGCTGTTAATGGAATAATCTCTGACTGTAATGCTGCTCACATGGACCACCGAGTTATCGACCCGTATTTTGTTTAAATTGAGTTGCTGGAAACTTATGATCTTAACTAGAACTAGAACTAGACTGGTCAGCTAGACTTGCGGAGGTGATTTTGTGACCAAAAAGTACTTAATATTAATAATAACGTAATTTATTCCCTGAAAATGTAATTTTTTTACTGTATTTTGTGTTGATGCCATTTTATAAAAGCAATAAGCCACTCGATGCTGTGCGTTACTGCGTTTTATATTACAGTAAAGGAAGTTTAGAGCTCAACACAATGATACAATCACAGTAACGCACAGCCTCTCGGGGCTTATTGCTTTAGTAGATACTGAATAGTTCACAGTAGATACTGACTAATTCATAGTTAACACTGAATAATTCATAATTGATACTGAACTCTCCTCAGCTCTCACCTCCTCAGAATCATGCACCTCCTGTTGCTCTTCACCTTTCATCTCCATTTTTACCTCCTCCTCCTCCTTTAACATTTGTTTCTTTTCCTCAACAACAGTCTCTCTCTCCTTCACGCCTCCTTCCTTCTGCACCACCACCAGCTTCTCAACCTGCTCCTCCTCACTTCCTCTCTCCTTCTTCTTCCTCCTCCATTTCTTTTCTGTCTTAACACGTCCTGCTTTACTCAGCTGACGTGTTTCGTTTGGTTCGTCTTCGTCCACTTGCGGCCAAAAGCAGCAGAGCAGCATTTTGTCTGCAGTTTGTGTCGATGTCCAGCAGCCAAATGACCACAGTCTGAGTTCCTCTCAGTGCTAAAGCTCTAAAATGTGTCTGTGACATCACTCATTTAAAGTGTTCTCACAAACAAGCTTCTTTGAAAGACGTTGGTTACTGTTGCCGCACATTGAACGTCATGGAATTCTAAGTTGCTCTTATTGGAGTATATGGACAATAAACACTGAGGAACCCTCACTGTATACATACATACATATAGCTGTTCAAATGACATGTTCTGTTGATTTCTAAGAGAAAATAAGTTCAGGTGTCCAGTCAAGTGGTCTTTATTGTTATTCCTCTATATAACTTTCATACATGGTAGTGAAATGCATGGTCTTTTAGCCCTCACAAGACACAACAGCAGTAAATCATACAGAACCACTCAGAGTGAAGAGACACGAAGGAGTGAAACGAAAATATAACCCCATTTCCAAAAAAGTTGGGATGCTGCACAAAATCTATATAAAACAAATTCACTGGAGTGCAAATAATATTATATATTTAATTGAAACTCAAAATATATTTAATTTGAAATGTGGACTCGTCAGACCACAGGACACTTTTCCACTTTGCATCAGTCCATCTCAGATGAGCTCGGGCCCAGAGAAGCCGGCGGCGTTTCTGGGTGGTGTTGATATATGGCTTTGGCTTTGCCTGGCAGAGTTTTAACTTGCACTTGTAGATGGAGCGACAAACTGTGTTCACTGGTTTTCTGAAGTGTTCCTGAGCCCATGTGATAATATCCGTTACAGAATGATGAGATAAACCCATAATTATCATGATAGAACTTTTCTTCAATAGAACGATAAGAAAGGTTCCATACATTTTTGATATAATACACGATCCTCACACTTGCATGTTGTAGTGAAAGCCTGTTGGTAGCATTTTCTACTTTAAGGAAAGCAACACTACTCTGCTGTATTATGGTTTACGCTGCTAGCTGATGTTTGAATACTGCAATGTGCTCTGACATGGATGTTATAGGAGTGATGGCAGTAAGGCGGTGTGATCCATCACTGACCTACTGAGAAGGCTGTTATTTGCTGTTTGTACTAAACTGACGTTGTTGAGAAACTAAACAGTTCAGCTCTGTTGTTGGCGACTTGTTTAGCATTTGTAACAGGATAGCCGAGCGCTCGTCACCAGACAGCTAAAAATAATCTTTTCTTTCTTAAATTATGACTATTACAAAAACTGCGGCCGTGCTTATCCAGCTGATAAAAACAGCCAACCAGAAACTTCCTCCCACTGTCCCATGACAGATTTGTGAAATGTTCCACTGTTTGGAGGGTGTTTGTCGTGTTCTGACTATAAAGGATAGTTTAAAACAGCAATTAATCACCCAGGAGCAAAAATCAGCCTTCAAACTTGAAATCATCATTTTGTAGTTGGTGCCCTGCTCTTTTGCCCGTATTGAGAACGCCGGACTACAGAATGACACAACTACAGTGGTCAGTTCTCGTCTCTACAAGTTCCCTTTGTGCTCACTGACATCATGAACGTACATAAGACCCCCTTATAAAGGCCTAAAATTGGAGCTCAAAAGCATTTAAAAATATATCAGAGGTGTTAAAATGTTTTATGCTGTTCTGTGTTCAGGAAATAAATACATTCTTTATAAAAATGTTTAAGCATTTAAAAATAATGATTGGGCTCAAATGCTCCGTCTTAACTCAATCATTTCAGACTCGCTCAGGAGCGCCTTCTAGTGTCCAAACATGCAGAAGACATCACAGAGTGGTAATTCTCCTCTCTACAAATTCTCTGATTTATTCTGACATGATTTCATTACATGAACTTGACCGTTTTGTCATGGCTGTTGTAAAATATTTACATGTGCGCAGCGCAAATCACGGCACAAAATGATGCTCTGCTCTGAGTTGTGGATCGTAAATAGTGTAAACCAGGTGCTGTAAGCTTTTCACTCCTCACTCTTTCATTTGTCCTTTCTTTTTCTTCTCTTTCCTCTCCTTTCTCACAAGTTCTTAAGAGTTTCATACGTCACTGTGTTCCAGATGTTTAAGTCATGAGAGTGAAGGCTTTTATTTTGAAAAATATTCCTTGTGTAAATGATCAGTGAACCAGAGTGAACTTGCTTTAGCGATCTAGCATTAGCAATCTCTTTCAGTTCCTTTATTTCCCAGCATCCTCTCAGTTTGTGAAGCATCATTCATTAAATACTTTAAAATACTTTAAAAACAAAACAAACCAAAGGAATAATTCATTTTATGAAGTGTCATTTGGCACAACGTATCATTTTGAAGGGTCTTTGAGTGATTAACTTAATCCAAAACAGTTTAACTGGCATTACATCTAACATCAGGCTCACAAGTTCCTCCTGCATTATAGAAACACATTTGGCAAAAATAGAAAGAAAAACAATTCTAAATACACATTTTTGGCTGTTTATTGTATGAAAGTGTTCCCCCTTTAAACTCTAATGGACAGAAGCTGACGTCCAAAGCGTGAGGGCTTTTATTTTGGGGAAAAAAAACAAAAGTCCAGCAGCCAGTATAACCTATCCAGAGCCATGTAGACAATCAAGAATGATGTTCGGCCTCTTAGCATTATTGTTTAAAAGACCGCTGTCAGGGCGTTTCTGCAGGTTTTGAATCATACAGACTATTACAGTGACTGATAAACAGATTCTCACGTTTTTTTAAATGTGGAAAAAGCTGAACGAATTTCTCGCCTCGATCCGTCTGCAGTCACACGTTTCAGTTTCTGTAGAGACAAATCGACGGCTCGTGACAGATACCAGATATCGTAGAGATCATCGGCCTCTTCCTGCCAGAATGGTTTCTGGAGGAAACTGTGACTGAAATCTAAATAGGAAAAATGTCTGAAATTAGCATAAAAAAAGTCTAGAAACACATTTAATTTTACTTACTCAGAGGACATCTTGCTGTAGGGCTGAATTTGACCTTGTCGTGTTTGTTATCCGGTTTGATCTCTAAACTAATATTATCATCAATCTTTTCACGTCTTTTCAACAAAAGAAGCAAAACATAAATGTCTCCACAACAAAATACAGAATCACAGGACATATTACACACAAAAATACTTGGGTTTTGTGCTTCATGGGAGTCAGAAAAGCAAGAGGTGCTATCAGGAGGTGAAAACATCAAACAGTCTATCAACTGAACATCAGTTCATTTTAGCTAATTGTCTGAATAATCAGTCAGAAACTAATTACACATAATTGCTTACTTTTAAAACTCTCATTGATGTCCTTTTTCTAGAGCACCATGCCGTATGAACTGTCTTGTTACCCAAAATTCATTCAGGTACCAACTTGTTTCATGTAATGCACACTTTTAACACAAGGAGTGAGTCAGGAGACACACACACACAGTCTATGGCTCTGTCACTGAAGTGTTGAATCAATGTAAAGGTGTAATCAGAGAAATATTTCAGTTTTAATTTTGAGTATATACTATACACACATTAAAATACATGCATTTGATGTGATAGCTAATCAAGTTACACTACATTCATAAATGTTATTTAGCAGTTTTTTTCTATTGCTTACACAGTGAATGATGAAAATTAGTGAAATGTGACACTGAAGAAAAAACCTCAGCCCAGATTTTAAGTATCTGTATTCTTTATTCTGTCCAAGTTACATTTTGTAATTGCAGTATTCAGAATACAGTTAGTTTTCACATCTTTACAGAAAGACATTTAGAATTTTTCCCACTAAATTAAATAAAACACACCATCTCAAAATATACACCACTGATACCTGGTTTTAAATCAGTGAACTGTATGTTTGGGTTTTGGGATGAGATTAAGGTTAGGATTAGGACTGAGTTTAGGGTTTGGTTCTGGGTATAAGGTTAGTAAGGTTAGGTTGTGCGTAACAGCAATAACAGTTTAACATTATATCTAATTATTGTAAGCAATGTATCAACAAAGCATCTTTAACATCTTTACCTCAATGTATTCAGATGCACTACTGCTACTTCACCAATATGTTGTTGACATGTTACTGATAATCTGGACCCCTCAAAATAAAGTGTGACTGATGTTGACTGTTTTGGATTGAGCACTGCAGTGTGTAACTGGTTCTAACTCAGTCAGATTGTATGAGCCCTGTGTGTCATATGGTGACATCATTGATTTGACATGATATTTGTACATGTTTGAATGAAGTGAAAGATCTGATGTTCTGCTGCTTGTGTGTGCGGCAGCATGAATTGTGTGTAGCGTTTGGACGAAATGAGCCCTGTTTTGAAGATTGTGCTCAAGCAATTGTAAAAATCTGTTTTAGATTAAGTAACAAAAGGAATGCTAAAAAGTCAATAATTAACATTTATTAAATACATTACTTGTTGACAAACGTGATTCAATTTATGCTAATTAAACAATAAAAAAAAAAAAAACCACAAAGACAAACTGATTTTACTGCTTGTTAGATGGTGATAGCCCCCAGATGGAGGATTTAGGCTTCACGTGGTGCTAACTAACATAAAGACTCCAAACATGTAGTTTATTAAACAATAATAAATAAACAGTTTGTTAAATTGCAGGACAAAACAAACAAAACACTGTACAAAAGGAAAGAAAACAATATATACACACTATTTACAAGTAGGTTTGAGTAACAGTGTTACGTCCTCTAGGGGTAGGACGCACAAAAGGTTTGAGTGAGTGCCCACTCAGCCTCAGACCAAACAATCAATACAAAAATGTAAGTAGAGCAGATTGTTTTATTATTCTTAACAGTTCGAGATTCACCAACTTCTGGAACAAATGACCAAAATTAACAGGATATTAAAAGCTTCAGGATGACCCCAGGCCAAAACAAACAAATCACAAAAAAAAGAAATAAATAAAAAACACAATTTATCTTGCCCTGAAAACCAAACCAAAAGAAAATAAATTACAAAGAAACTACCCTGCCTACTCTTTTCCAATAAACAGAGGCAAAAGTCCCAACAAAAAAAAAAAAGGCAGATCACCCCTAAGAATCCTGCTACTAAACATCAAACATAAGAAATTTGGTCTGTGCTGGTGGGCATCAGACACCCCCACCACCAAAAATCAACATGTGATCCAAACATAACACATTAAACTCGAGAAAGAGCATCTGCCAGAACATTGTCAGAACCCCGCTGATTTGAATTTCTCATCCGAGAAAGAAAAACCAACGGGTTATGGTCAGTGTACACCACAAGGGGCAATGGACTAGACCCCACGTACACCTCAAAATGCTGTAAAGCCAGCAGTAAGGCCAGGGCTTCCTTCTCAATTGTGCTATAATTAAGCTGATGTTTTACAAACCTCTTTGAATAATAGCACACAGGATGGTCAATACCACGCGAATCCTCTTGTAGTAGGACCGCACCAGCACCCGTTGCACTGGCATCCACTTCCAACTTGAAAGGATGAGGTGAGAAGTCTGGAGCAGAAAGCACAGGAGCATTACAGAGCAATATTTTCACCGATTCAAATGAGGTTTGATGGGACGTGGACCATACAAATTCACAGGAGGAACGAAGTAAGTTTGTCAAGGGTAAAACATCCGAAAAATTTCTGCAGAAGCCACAATAGTACCCCACTACCCCAAGGAACCTCCTGAGCTCCCGCTTGGTGCGTGGCACAGGAAAATCCAGAATAGCCTGCACTTTTGCAGCAACAGGACAAACTTGCCCTTGGCCAACCTGCTTCCCTAGGTAAGTAACTGTAGCCTTACCAAACTCACACTTTGCAAGGTTTAGAGTCAAAGACGCTTGATGCAGTCTATTAAATATGGTATGAAGTCTTTAAATGCTCAAACCAGCTAGATGAATGAACCACGATATCATCTAAATAAACCTCACAGTCAGAAACTGCCATCAACACCTGACTCATGAGTCGTTGGAATGTGGCTGGGGCATTTCGAAGTCCAAATGCCATGACAGTATACTGCAGAAAACTGTCCGGTGTAACAAGGGCAGAAACTTCAGCTGCATGAGGGGTCAAAGGCACCTGCCAGTAGCCTTTAATCAAATCTAACTTAGACACATAAAGCAGACCCCACCTTGTCAACACAATCCTCCATTCGAGGTAGAGGAAATGAGTCTGGTTGTGAGGGCATTGACTTTCCGGTAATCAGTGCAAAATCGAACAGTGCCATCTGGCTTTGGCACAAGAAGGCAAGGAGAACTCCATGCACTGCAACTTGGAACAGCCAAACCATTATCAAGGAGGTAATCAACCTCTCTCATTTGGCGTCATTTAACAGGATGTACACGATATGGATGTTGCTTTATTGGAACACTTTGTCCCACATCTATATCATGTGACAAAACAGTGCGTGAGGGTATATCAGAAAATAAAGCAGGATAAAACTGAATCAACTCAATATCTCTACGAAAATCTTCTGATAAATGAGACAAGTGAATCCAGATCTGCCAAAATCTCTGAATTTTGCAAACAAGCACCAGCCACAGGAATGCTACGCATGCCTAGACCATCCTCATCAACATCTGAACCATCTGTAGACGACAACACAGTGTAGCAAGAGGGGTGACAGTGGGTTTTGACTCTGGGATGTCCTCCACCCTACTAACATAAGGCTTGAGCATATTAATATGGCACACTAGTCTTACATTTTCTGTCAGGGGTGCTGATGACAGTCAGACTCACTGGGTTTACCACGAACTTCATAAGGGCCAGAAAAACAAGCTTCTAAAGCAGAGCCAGAAACAGGCAACAAAAAAAGCACCTTATCACCTTGTTGGAATGAACGAGAAACTGCTTTGTTATCAAAAAGCGTTCATTTTTGTCTGAACAGAAGTCAAGGAGGCACGAGCCAACTCTCACACGTGATGCAAGCGCTCACGGAATGAACTGACATAATCCAGCAAGTTACCATGCGAAGCGGCGTTATCACCTTCGGAAGTCCACTGCTCTTGCAACAACTTAAGTGGGCCTCGAACTGTATGTGCAAACACCAAGTCTGCAGCACTAAAACCTAAAGACTCTTGGTGTCTCACGAACAGCAAACAACAGTGGAAGGCCCTCATCCCAGTCTATCTGACTCCAAACAATAGGCATGGAGCATTGACTTCAATGTTTGATAATCTCTCTAACATGCCTTGACTTTCAGGATGATATGCAGTAGAAATTTGATGTTTTATCTTAAGTTGGGACAACACTTGTTCAAACAGTCGAGACAAAGTTTGAACCTTGGTCAGATTGCACTATTCGTGGAAGTCCAAAAGCAGAAAACTTAATAAGGGCTTTAACAACGACCTTAGCAGTCAGAGCGCAAACCCGAGCGCTCTCGGGTTACAACACAAGCAGGAAAAACTGATGGAAATTCTGAAGCTAAATCCACAGACTCCTTTGTTTGAATCTGTGGTTCAGACAGGATCATTAATGACCTCAGGAAAAGGTAACACTTTTCCACCAGCCAAATCATTCCCCAATATGAAGTCTACCCCTTTTACAGGTAGCTGAGATCGAACAGCAATTTTACCGTATCCCGTTACCAACCTGGACTGAATGTACAAATTATGTAGCGGAGCTCTCACTATACCCAATTCAATACCTTCAACCAACACATCTGCACCACTAAAGGTGTCAGACAGTGGCAAAACACCCTCACGAGCAAATGACTGAGCAGCTCCTGTGTCCCACAGAATTGTTACTGGGACTTGGTCTCCCTCCTGACCAGTCAACGATACTGAACCCTTTAAAATGAAAGGTTCATACACAGAATCAACATCCTGTCTGTCTGCAACAGAATCACATGTAACCTGAACAAAACCAACCACTTTTGGAGTGTGCTCTTTAGAAAGACGAGCTTTTTTTCTTCAACACAGGACAAACTGCAATAAGATGACCAGACTCATGACAAACATTCCCGGTTTTCGGACCGAGGAGGCACATTAGCCGTTCTAAGTCTGTGTACGCTTCTCTCTGGACTAAACTTATCACCACCAGGAGACCAAACAAAGCTTCCCTTGTGGGTCAAAACAAGTTCATCACTACAGACCGCAGCCTGTGCTACAGATGAAACTTTTTGTTCATTCAAATGAACCACAATTTTATACGGCAGCGAATTTTTAAAATCCTCCAACAAAATAAGTTCCCGAAGCTGCTCAAAGTTTGTCACCTTGCTGGACTGAATCCACTTATCAAAAAGGTTTGCTTTTTCACGAGCAAACTATAAATGTCTGATTGGCAGTTTTTAAATGCGAACGAAATCTCTGACGATAGGCCTCAACCACCAACTCATATGCCCTCAACACAGCACTTTTCAAAACATCATAATTAAGACTATCCTCAAGAGACAATGCAGAACAGACTTCCTGAGCCTTCCCAATCAGTCTGCACTGCAGCAACCGTGGCCAAACCTCCCTTGGCCAATTCAAAGCTCTAGCTATGCGCTCAAAAGCACCAAAATACGAATCCACTTCAGTTTCCCTGAATATGGGTACTAAACGAATCTGCCTATTAATATCAAAATCCCTAGGATTCTCTGCTGAAGGCAACACAGATGAGGTAGCAGAAGCATCCGGCGAAACTACAGGAGCTGGCACATGTGGAGACATAACAGCGTCAGGTGCAGGAGACGCAACCCCAGTGCCACACCTATCCCCACTTTCTAACTCATACTGCCGAACACGTAGGAGCTGGGTTTCATGTTCCTGGCGTTTAACTTGCAGATCAAGCTCTTTCAAATGAATAGCTAACCTAAGATCTTCATTACTTAAGCTAACAAGGGGATGTGAAACAGGAGCAGAAACAGAAAGCTTACCCGGATTAAGAGCAGCTGTCTCCAACCCTGTCTCTGAACTAACAACTTCAGTAGGTATAATACCAGCAGCAATTAACCCCTCCATCATTACCTGTTTAGTAGCTGATTTGGACACAGAAATCTCATAATCTGCAATCAGCAATAAATCAGTCCTACGACAACTTGCCAAAGCTTGTAAAGAAGGATTTTGCCAAAAATGCCTCAATACTAAACACCATCATTCCATACAAACACTACCCCCCACATCACAAGAAAAAACTGCCAATCAGAAAGAATCAAAACACTCACCAGCAAGGGACCCAAACCACAAAGGAGAAAAGCGAAAACGGACAGACGAGCCCCCATTTTGTTACATCCTCTAGGGGTAGGACGCACAAAAGGTCACCTAAAAAAAAAAGAGGCATTAAACTTGCCCTGAAAACAAAACCAAAAGAAAATAAATTAAAAGAAACTACCCTGCCTACACGTTTCCAAAAAACAGAGGCAAAAGTCCCAACAAAAAAAAAAAGGCAGGTCACCGCTAAGAATCCTGCTACTAAACATGACATGGAGCAGCACATGTCGGCTCAACAGGAACACAATCTGTGCAGGTCATTGACTGCCAGACAAAGGGCCCTTTTGAATTTTCCCGCCATCAGATCCAGCCAATAGAAACTGCACAACTGGGCGGAGCAACAAGCAACCAACTCAGCAGAGCAGCCAATCACTACCACAACACCTGACCTGAAACAGACCAGAAACAAAACAAACAGACCTACAAAACACAGAACATAACAACAGTCACAAGGCCGGAACTCCATACACATCTACACATGCTGACTTTGACTACATGGGTGGCTAGTAGTGAGTACAGGTGAGACCTCCTTCTGAATGGCTGCCGGGGTACATAACTAACACACACACACACACACACACACACACACACACACACACACACACACACACACACACACACACACACACACAGTCATACTGTGCAGTAACATACTCCTGGTTGCAACCCATGGCTTTATCGGTGAGTATAAGCAAATATTAAATACAAAGATCATGATTCCTCTAGCATACTTCCCTTCCTTTACAGGACCTGCACGAGAGGAGAGTGGAACCCCCTATATTGGTGGATCCGTCCGACTAGGATAAGAAGACCCACAGCTCTTGCCGACATCCCCTCAAGGACCAGTGGTGGACAGTAACTGAGTAAATGTAATTCATTACTGTACTTAAGTAGTTTTTTTGTGTATCTGTACTTTACTGAAGTTTTTCCATTTTGGGCGACTTTTTACTTTTACTCCACTACATTTCAAAGTCAAATATCTGACTTTTTACTCCACTACATTTTGAGAAATCTGTCGTTCCTTTTGGGTTTTGTGTGTATAAAAATGTAACATGTCAAAACAAAAGAAGCGCAAAGCATCATACCGACCCAGTGCAGCACACGGTTCAACATCAGTGCAGCAGTATAAAAATTTGGGAGCAGGTACGTCACCTAAATGATGAACTAACCTAACTTTGTGTAAATAGACCACAATATAGAAATATGTACACATATGCAGTCGTGAGTGGCATGTTTCTGTTTTTCTGAATTCATACAAACACTTTCATTTTATAGTAAATTAGTTTAGGTTAGATTATGTTTATGAACAGAGGCCTACAGATCAATACAGTAAAGATAAACTTATTTGTGAACTTGCGTTTAAAGCAAGTTTTTATTCAACTTGTAACTAATTTACAAAGTAATCTTAAACTGAAACTTTGCTTGTTTGTAAAACTGATTTCAGAGCCACTCATTTCTCCCTGATGGAAACTGTTTACCTTCAGTTTTTTGTGCTTACGATCATTTTAATAGACGTCAGCGTCACTAATTAATGATGTTCTATCAAAAGACTGGTTTACCAAGAGAGACGCTGGAGGATTTTCACCTTCCTGAGTTCAGGAAGTGAGTCTTGTTATAAAAATGATACCAGGACATCAGAGCCATAATTAATCTTATAGTACTTTTATTTTTGATACTTAAGTACATTTGAAGGCAAATACTTTTGTACTTTTGCTCAAGTGGAGGTCTAGAGTAAGGACTTCTACTTTTACTGGAGTAATATTTTACCTTGAGTATCTCTACTTTAACTCAAGTACATGATTTGTGTACTTCGTCCACCTCTGTCAAGGACACACATCAAAGGAATTCAAGTAAGTAACCTTTTACATGACTTAAATGTCCCTACCTGTAATGGTTACACTAACAGTCTCTAGCATGAAAAAGGGAGGGGGATGGGGTGTAAAACTCACCACATCACACTACTAATCCTCTACATTCTCTGGATCTCCAGTAGTTTTCATCATATTGTGAATATTCAGTTTCAAAAAGATGTAAAAACAGAGCCATACAAGTCTGTTCTTACCTGCTGAGACACGGTTCATGCTGCTGAAAAGATTAGAGCTGTGTTCAAGTAGCAGTTGTGGACAATGGCTCCCACCCACTCTACGACACGGTGATGAAACAAAGGAGAACATTCAGTGCGAGACTCATTCTACTGAAATGAACCACAGAGCGCCACAGGAAGTGATTCTTCCCTGTAGCCATTAAATTTTATAACTCCTCCCTCAATGTACAATAACTCAGAGGTGCACTAATTTGAACTGTTTTATACAGTATGTTTCATATTTATTATTACAGTCACTGCCACTTATTGTATTTGTAAGAATTTAAACTTGTACAAATTGCAAATTTCTCTTTTTTGTCTAAAATAATTAAAATGTTTATTAATTTAAATAAATGGTTGCAACTGTAACAACTGGAATTTCTCTCTAGGATCAATAAAGTATTCTGATTCCGATTCTGATAATGTCCAATTTACGATCTTGGCTGTAAATATGTGTCAGTGTGTGCTGATGTACTAGTATAGACAAAAAATATAATATAAACAAATATGTAGCTTTACTTTCTCTGTTTGAAGCTTTAGCTCAACTATAGCTGCTTTTCTCACATCTCCAACAGGAAACTCTTCTAAAAAAGTAGAATTTCACTCAACATTTGACTTTTTGTGAGGCTGAAGTCGCTTCTAATTCACCAGCTTCTTTTACAAATTTTACCAGTCCACCTTAAATGAATGTAACTGCTGCACCATTTAAGGTAGAACGGGAAAGTTTTAAAATGAACCTGGCGAATTAGAAGCGACTTTAGCCTTGTGACTTTGTAATGTTTGACAGTTTCTTCTTGGAGATGAAACGTATCAGCAAACCAGCTGGAGTCCTTATAAATGCAAATAAGTCAGCTCGTTTCCAAATGATTGATTCTCGTCTTAAATCTTTCTCTTTGCCTCTTCGTTAGCTGCTACTTGTCTGTGTTGCTATGCTGATCAGCAGTTTGTGAACCAACCTTCAGGGTTGAAGGGTGAATTAGCATTATTATGCCTTAACTCCAGTGTTTATGACCGTGTATTGATAAAGCTCTGTTAGAATGATCATCATGATTTTACTGCAAAGGAGGATTCTTTTATTTTTACCTAAAAATCTAATTTGGCTATGGAGCCACAACAGGAGCCGCCTGCTGCTGACCCCTGACCTTGGCAGTACAGAGAAAGAAAGAAAAAAAGACCAGCAGATGGCAGCACCAAAGACATCTTGACTGTAAAGATATCATCACAAAAACTGATCAAACCCTTTGCCTACAAAAGAGCGACTGTGGTGTCTCACAGAAGAACTTCAATTCAATCAGGATCTGCTCTACGTTTACTAAATGTTGCACTTCTCTTCATTAGCCGTTTGTCAGAGGTAGCATGTAAACTGCTTAAAGATAAATAAGCCTATAACTGTGACGAGTTACTTAAATAAGACCGTGACCAGACTGGTTCTCCAAATTATCTTTCAATAGATGGTTCTTTTCTGTCCACCTCTGCATTAGGGTGCATCAAGTGAAGGCTGATGCTACACTGTTGTATTTCAAAGGAGAACTGTGACTATTAGAGCTAGGCCTTCAGTTTGGACCATAAATATCTAAACTATGATAATGCTAATTTTTGCTAGCCCCCATATGGAACTCTAGTAGTATGTTAGTGCTAAGCTAACATTAGTGCACATGAACATTATTTGTCCATTCTATATAAAAGGTGGACATTTGAAGCTTGTAAAACAGACATGGACATCTATCAGAACCTGTATGTATCAGTTTTACAGCAATTCTTTCAGTAAATTGTCCTGACATGGAGCTGCTGCTGCTGCTGTTTTACATATCTAACAAACTAAGCCAGACCTCTCTGGACTACAGCTCACATTCACAGTAAGTGACATATCTAGAACTCGTAGAAGGACTACAGTGATGTTTTTGTTTCAATAAGTTGGTCACTTCCTAAATATGTTGCTAGTTAATGTGACGTGTAAGGCCTTCAGTCCAGCTCCTGAAGTCCTAACCAATGGGAGAGCTCACTTGGCTGCATCTACCCAGATACCACAGAGAAAACAATCCTGATTGGATCATTTTCCATTGTGGATTTCAAGAATTTAACCCTTTTGTTTCTAACAAATGTTGAAATAGGAGCATTACTACGACACTTTCAGTGTTAAAATCATACAATAAAAATGAGCAAACAGAGAGATTTTATTTTAAAAGGAATCATTTAAAAAATAATTTAAAAAAGTGAAATTATTGACATTTAAGGAATATTAACTTAGAAATCTTAATAGAAATAAAGAACACAAAATGAAGCTTAACAGTAACTAATAACAAACAATATTCATAACATAACAATAAACTTTAAACAGTAACTTTTTTTTTTTTTTTTGCTTTTTGGTAGTTTAAGTAAAGGCCAACATCTCCTTCTCTCCATCATCCTGATGCCTCCTCCAAGTCTTTCAATCTATTTCCTCCTGATCTGGCCCTTTGGTGTCGTGCATGAACTGCACCTCCAGCTTCGGGAGCATAAAGAAGAGGCCGCCGCGGAGCTACAGGTCAAAGCATCAAACAGGACAATGTACATTCACTGAAGGTAAAGAGACGGACTCATGAGTTAAAGGTGGAATTTCATTATTAGTTGACATTCCTGCCTAAATGGTTAAGATGGAAACAGAGTCATTCAGAGTGGTTTGTTATGAAATGATCTGTTCTAGAGAAACTTAGAGTCCGAACTCTTCACAGTGGTGGTGACAGGAACCAGACCTCCACTTCAAAAAGCCCCCTCACAGAATGTCACTACATACGATGGTTAAAAATACACTTCCTGATGTCTGAGACATTGTTTTATAATAGTTTTGAGAAGTTTTTGGCCAAAAATATATATTTTAATAGGAGACAGGATCTATGCAGAGAGACATGAGGCAAAATATTTGTTTACATTCATCACTATTTTACCATCATCAATATTCCACGTAAAACTCAGAGGACATGTGTAGGTTCACTGGTGGTTTTGGATAGTAAAATGTCTATTTTGTCTTGTAGTCATGGTGACTCCTGGTTCCTATCACCACCACGGTAAAGAAATCTGAGCCATTTCACACCAAACCACTCTGAATCACTCTGTTTACATCTGAAACACTGAATTATACAGAAAATTTGAAAAAAATGCCCCATAAAGGTCATCATTTTGACCTCACGTTACCCACTATACATAATAAATACTAATAATACAAACCGTTTTTACCCTGGATTTCCAGCCCCAGTTAACCTTCAATGTCAAGATCTGCATCTCAAACTCCTGGTGCTGATCTGTGACGTTGTCAGAAGAGGTCCTAATGGTTTTTACCTCCGCCTGCTCCTCCGGTGTCCTCATAAAGTCCAGCAGCAGCTCTAGAAGGAGAAAAACACAGTTCAACAACATTTCCATTCAGTTTATGCCCCTCTAGTCCAGGCTAGGCACTGGGCATGGAGACTTTAGGCTCATGTGTGGCTGTTCCACAATGTCCCATTCTGTTGGTCAGTGCTTTTCTACAGGGGTGCAACTACATACTTTCTGAGGTGGATGCAAACATATTATCGGCACCCACCCCCCCAAAACCCCGCCCCTTAACTTAAAGTGACTGAAAAAAATTAAAATCAAATATTTAAGCAGGCAAGCTAAAATAAGGAACTTTATAAACATAATACAAATTAAATGGTAAGAGCAAAAAACAAGCAATGAGGATTTAATTAAGAAGAAATAAAATAATTCAGAATAAACTGATAAGTGGACAGGCTAAAATGTAACGCAATAAAATAGAGATTAATAATTAGAATAATAAAATATAAGCACAAAGAAAGAGGGTTAAAACACCAGGTTTATATAAAAAAGTAAATTATGGAAATAAAATAAACAGTAAAACAGAAGACAGAATAAATAAAAGGAAGAAATAAATGAAATAAAAAGGTAAAAGGCGAAAAGTATGGAATAAAATAAATAGAAAGGTAAAACAGAAAATTAAATAAATAAAAGGACAAAATAAATAAAAATGTAAAGGTAAACTCAACTAAAACAGTTACAGGCTGAATGTGTCTGAATGTGGCTAGAAACTAAGAGTTTAAGATGATTTAGTGACACCAGCGAGCTGAGCTTTAGACCAGGCCGCCACGGTTAGCATATTAACTAGAATGTTGACTAGCTAGGTTAGCTAGCTAAACAGGCTACTATAAAGAGCTATGGCTTGACTAATGTCACTCGTTTTGAAGTTAAACCGAGAAAATAACCAGTTCAGGGTTAATCAGGTCGTAGCTGGAGAACCAAGTTTAGCTTTAACGTTAGCTTGCTGCCTCACTGCTATCATTTATCTGGCTGGCTGGGTAATATTAATATGGCTAGCCTTAGCTAGCACAGTAACATACATCTTAAACTGAAAAGGCGATCTCTTCTGATTGTGTGAATCTATTCACGGTGAAATACGGGATCTTTGAGGAAACTATGGAAGGTTTGACCTCTATTAGATTCCTTTATTTTTGAATAAGTGCGTTTGAGAACGCAGCAGTGAGGCAGCTTTGCTAGAACCCAGTGGTCCAACGCTACTTTCGTACACTACAGTCTCGTTTTGGTAGACAAAGGTGACGTAGGTGAATAAAGCGTATAAACTGACCAACCTGCTGTCTTTCAACCACTTTGAGAAGTGAATGGACGCCTGATTAGTGCTGTGCTGTGTATTAGTGCTTTTTGATGTGTATTATCATACTTGAACAAACAACTCTTACAGAAAATGCAGACTAGAAATAATTTTCCGGCATCGTTTTGGCGCCCCTCTAGTGCAGCGCCCATATGCGCCGCATACGCTGCATACCTCCTTTTTGCGCCACTGCTTTTCTATGGAGATTATAGAAGCTAAGTGGAGGCAACTGAGCTCATGTGTCAGCAATGATTGCACATTAAAGGGGATTCCACTGATATTTCACATCAAATGGCCGAATTATTCAGAACTTTAAAAAATACATTGCAGTTCCCCTTTAATGTAGCTAAATGTATTCATTAGAAGGGTTTCTTCAAATTTTTAGACATATAGTCCATATAAACATTATTTCTCACCACTTTTCTCAGGGGTATAAACAGACGTCAGAGTGGTGGTGGTCTGTCCACTCTGTTTCATTTCATTTCCCTCCCTGAGAGGCTTATTAGCAGAGCTGATACATTTCTGGAGAGGCTCGATCAGGGAGACAGGATGTGAGATCACAGGGTGGACGACACAAAGGGTCTCTACAACAGAAAGCAGCAGTGAAATGTCATGTAGTTGATTTTAATACACAATTACTGCTTATTTTGCAGAATTTAACATACTGGGAAAAATAATGAACTTTTACATGGAACACATTTTCTGTTTTTTCCCTAATATGTCAAATACAGTAAATAAACAGTAAACAGAGCATTAAACTGTGCAGAGCTGTGATCTCTGTAGAGGATGTGTTCACTTATTTTTACAACAACAACATGTAACATGTCCAGAGGTACCCAAACTTTTGCACACAAGAGTAACTACACGTCAGATCTGTATTTGTGGTTCTGCTGCTGGTGGATGCTCGCTAGTCAGGTGTGTTACAGCCACAATATCTCCAAATGTATCCACGGCAGATTTAAAACAGCATGTATAACATACCGTTCAGCTCTGTGAGTCTCTCTGACCACGTCCTCTTCCTCATCATCTTCCTCTTCAGCATCATGACCTCACAGTCCTGTAGACGGTCACTGACGCTGTGATTAAAGGGGACCTTGATTGTGTTCATCTCCCACCCATTGAGTCTGATCGGAGTGCTGTGAGGAGTTGTGTTGAGGAGCAGGTCTAGGAGGAGTAAAACCCAGTTTAACCACATTGTCATTCACTGCAGTGGAGGTGACCATCAGTATTAGCACTGTAATACTAAACACTGTTAATATGAACATGCAAACCTATAGAAATATAAATGTGAATGTATGACTGATTCATATTCGTCATTTCTCTATTTAACATTTGCACTTTTTCTTCAACCTCACCATTAATCTGCACTGTGATTGGTCGAATGCTGTGAGTAGTTGCTCCACTGATGCTGCAAACTGGGCCAGAAAAACATTTACATTAAAGACAATTACTATACAGTACACTGCAAGAACTATCTAAGCAAGTGAAATGATCTTAAATCTACTTAAAATATCAAATATTTCTCACTATGAGATTCTTGTGAGAAGACTTTGAGATTATTTAACATATTTCTGGACATTTTTCTACTTTGGAATCATTTTCTGTAGTGAAAGTTTTAAATGGACAGATAATTTTGCACAAAATCATTTGCGTTATTCCCCGAAACAGGTGCAATGATCAGCCAATGGAATAAGACACTTTCAATTAGTAACACTATAGCTAGAAACAATAACATCTCATAATATTCTTACAACAGTCTTGTAATGAGACATATTAGATATATTGGCTTGATTAGAGACGTTTTTTTCAGTATACATGAAAACACTGCCTAAATGATACCTTGGCCAGTGAAATTATCTTATATCTAGTTAATATATCTTATATCCTTAATATTTGTTGTAAGCATATTATAAGAATAGTCACTTTATTCCTTGTTTTAAATGATTTAGGTCAAATTATTTCACTACATTGGCGTATTAGTTTGTTTGTTTCGATCCTGTTTTTTAAAATAAGCAACATTAGCTGCGTCTATATTGTCTCACTCAACAAAGTCACTTATTACAAGGAAAAATGTTTAGAACCAAGTTGAATAATCTTATAATAAGCCTAAAACAGTCTCATGATGAGAAATATTAGATATGTTGGTTTGTGAACTTTCACACACAGCACTGTAATCTCCTGCTTTCTGCTTCACCTTGTTCCTCAACATGGTGGTCAGGCCTCTGAACGTCATGGACGATGTCACTCCACCTCAGCTGCTCGTCTCTCTCTCTCAAGCGCTTCAGCCAATTTCTCTCCATCACTGAAGCACAATCCAGATTAAATCCATCATCTAAACTCGCAGCAGTGATCTTATCAGCTCTGTTAGCTGTGCAGGTGGAGTGGTCAGTGGTGATGAGGGCGAGAGACACTTCTAATGAATAGAGAAAGTAAATGATGAATCAAAGGAACAATGAAAGTCAAGCGTGTGAGCTTCTTAATGTGGATGACAAGAGTGGAAAGCATCACAAACTGCTACCTTGCTCCTCTTTGAGCTTAGTCGCCCATTCGGTCTTAGTCTGGGTCCTGCTGTGGTCAGGCTGGGCTACAGCAGAGCTGTTAGAGTCACTGGATTCCTCCAGCTGCTGCTCCACGTTCTCATCAGAAGCAGTGAAGGTCCACTTCATAATAACTGCTTCCTGCAGCAGCTCTGATGTGAGAAAAGAAAGTGGGTTAAAGACACTTTGTATGTTTACAGTTACAGCCTGTAGCTCATCTGCTGAAAAGTTTACCCCCCCCCTCTAGACTGAAACAGTCCTTATGACCACATCGTGAGTGGGCGGGGTTAAACTGTTGCAAGCTGAAAAGGCAGAGGTATGGAAATGCAATCACAAAAACAATTAACTCAACATCAGTGAAACAGGTGTCTGTATGGACTGGACACTAAACAGGACAAACACCTGCGTCAAACACCTTTATTTTGAAAAAGTGAGAAAGCTCAGTTTACTATGATGTTTAAACAGTGGCTGAGTTCTCTTTATTCTCTGTCACAGGTTACCTTCAAGCAGCTGCTGAATCAGCTCAGCTTCAGCAGACGCAGCATTGCTGGATTCCTCACAGACTGGAAGACCTGAAATGATGAAATTAGTAGTGAAATTGGTCGTTTATCTGCTTTAAAGTATTAATTATGAACTCTTATTTTATCATGCATTCCTGGCTGAACTTACAGAGCAGATCTGCTGCCACACAGTCCTTCTCCTCCTCCTCCTCCTCCTCCTCCTCCAGCAACATCTCCTCCTCTGTTCTGTCTCTAATGTTCTCCAGCTCTGCCTTCTGCTCCTCCACCATAACTGGGCTCTCCACACTGACCTCTTCCTCCACAGCTGGGCTCTCCACACTAACCCTCTTCAGGACCTCAACATTCTCCATAACCTTCCTCTCCTCCTCGATATCCAACACCTGCTGCTTCTCTTCTTTCTTCATCTCCATGATCACCACCACCACAATTCTGATCTTTTTCTTGCTCTTCTTCTCAGACTTCAGCTCCTCCATAACCTTCTGCAGCTGGATCTTCTCCTCCTCCACCACAGCTGTCTTTACATTAAGCTCCTCCAGCAGAATCTCTTTCTCCATCTTGTTATTGTCTTCAACTTTCACCTCCTCCTCTACATCCTGCTCCTCCTGCTTCTCCTCTTCCTTCATCTGTTTATGTTAGAATTGATGTTCAGATTATTTTACTGTATTTAAAGCTGACTGACTGTTCAGTGCTGATTTCCACACCTGCTGAACACTGAACAACCACATTGACCAACTTTAAAAAAGAGACTTAAACCTGTTTTACTTAGTTTAGGACTTTATTGGCTGTTCTGTTTGTGTTTTTACATTTTAATATATAACAGAATAAAATTATGTGGCTTAGAAGATGCGTGTTTGTGTGTGTGAATAAAATTATGGAAATGTTTATTTAAATGTAAATTTTTATTTCCAATTATCCTTTTTAAGTGTTCTTTTTTATGTTGTATTTCTTTTCTTTTCCTTTGTCTTCAGAATCTCTGTACATCTTCACTCTCGTAAATAAAGAATTTACATGTTATTTTCATACCAAATCTTGAATTATTCATAGCAAATGCTGAAAAATTCAGTGTAGTTTATAACTAAATGATAGTAGTTATTGATTAATTTATAGGAAATACTGAGTATTTAGTAGTACCTAATGAATAATTCATGTTATAAAACGGATGGTTTTGGTCCTAAAATCTGATTGGCTGAGCCGTGTTCATAGCCGTTGTAAAATCATGGGGATCTGCACAGCAATGACCGCCTCACAGCAACTGAACTCTGTATTACTGCACCACGATATGAAAAAACCCTTGTGCTGTTAATGGAATAATCTCTGACTGTAATGCTGCTCACATGGACCACCGAATTATCGACCTGTATTTTGTTTAAATTGAGTTGCTGGAAACTTATGATCTTAACTAGAACTAGAACTAGGCTGGTCAGCTAGACTTGCGGAGGTGATTTTGTGACCAAAAAGTACTTAATATTAATAATAACGTAATTTATTCCCTGAAAATGTTATTTTTTTATTGTATTTTGTGTTGATGCCATTTTATAAAAGCAATAAGCCACTCGATGCTGTGCGTTACTGCATTTTATATTACAGTAAAGGAAGTTTAGAGCTCAACACAATGATACAATCACAGTAACGCACAGCCTCTCAGGGCTTATTGCTTTAGTAGATACTGAATAGTTCACAGTAGATACTGACTAATTCATAGTTAACACTGAATAATTCATAATTGATACTGAACTCTCCTCAGCTCTCACCTCCTCAGAATCATGCACCTCCTGTTGCTCTTCACCTTTCATCTCTATTTTTACCTCCTCCTCCTCCTTTAACATTTGTTTCTCCTCCTCAACAACAGTCTCTGTCTCCTTCATGCCTCCTTCCTTCTGCACCACCACCAGCTTCTCAACCTGCTCCTCCTCACTTCCTCTCTCCTTCTTCTTCCTCCTCCATTTCTTTTCTTTCTTAACACGTCCTGCTTTACTCAGCTGACGTGCTTCGTTTGGTTCGTCTTCGTCCACTTGCGGCCAAAAGCAGCAGAGCAGCATTTTGTCTGCAGTTTGTGTCGATGTCCAGCAGCCAAATGACCACCAGTTCCTCTCAGTGCTAAAGTTCTAAGAGTGTCTGTGACGTCACTCATTTAAAGTGTTCTCACAAACAAGCTTCTTTGAAAGACGTTGGTTACTGTTGCCGCTTATTGAACGTCATGGAATTCTAAGTTGCTCTTATTGGAGTATATGGACAATAAACACTGAGGAACCCTCACTGTATACATACATACATATAGCTGTTCAAATGACATGTTCTGTTGATTTCTAAGAGATAATAAGTTCAGGTGTCCAGTCAAGTGATCTTTATTGTTATTCCTCTATATAACTTTCATACATTGGAGTGAAATGCATGGTCTTTTAGCCCTCACAAGACACAACAGCAGTACATCATACAGAACCACTCAGAGTGAAGAGACACGAAGGAGTGAAACGAAAATGTCACCCCGTTTACAAAAAAGTTGGGATGCTGAACAAAATGTAAATAAAATGAATAAACTGAAGTGCAAATAATTTAAACCCTATATTTCATTGAAACTCATACAAACACAACATATCAAATGATGAACTTGAGAAATGTTATTGTTTTTTTGAAAAATATATGCCCATTGGAAATTTAATGGCAGCAACACGTCGCAAAAAAAAAACAAAAAAAAACCAGTATTTGCTGGCCGTGAACTTTGGGCCCTCAGACAGCACCGCATTCAAAGCAGACATGATTCTGTAGTGGAAATCACTGCATGAGCTCAGAAACACTTCTGAAAACCACTGTTTGTGAAAACAGTTCATCACTGAATCCACAAATAAGTTAAAACTCTTAAACACAAAGAAGAAACCATACATAAACAGGGTCCAGGAATGCTGCCACCTTCTCTGGGCCTGAGCCCCTATAAATTCTACTGAGGGGAAGTGGAAAAGTGTCTTGTGGTCTAACAAATCAACATTTGAAATTTTCGTTTGGAAATCATGGACACTGTATTCTCCAGGCTAAAGACCAGTCAGGTTGTAATCAGTGCACAGTTTAAAAGCCAGTATTCAAGATGTTATGGGGGGGCATTAATGCACATGGCATGGGTGACATGCACATCTATGAAGGCAGCATTAATGCTGAACGATATATGCACGATATGCTGCGATCCAGACAACGTCTTTCACAGGGAAGGCCTTGATTATTTCAGCAACACAACTTCAAACCACATTCTGCATGTATTACGGGTGGCATGGCGCTGTATTTATAGAGTCCGGATGCTAAACCCACCCACTGAAAACATTTGGCGCATTATGAAATGAAAATTACGGCAAATGTTGGGCAACTGAAATCTTATATCAAGTAAGGATGTGAAAACATTTCTCTTTCAAAACTACAGCAGTGTCTCCTCAGTGCCCAAACACTTACAGAGTGCTGTTAAAAGAAGAGGTGATGAAACGCAGTGGTAAACATGCCACCGTCTCAAGCGTTTTGGAAATGGGGTTCTACAAGAAATATATGAGTAGGGCTGGGAGATAAAACCATAATTATCATGATAGAACTTTTCTTCAATAGAACGATAAGAAAGGTTCCATACATTTTTGATATAATACACGATCCTCACACTTGCATGTTGTAGTGAAAGCCTGTTGGTGGCATTTTCTACTTTAAGGAAAGCAACACTACTCTGCTGTATTATGGTTTACGCTGCTAGCTGATGTTTGAATACTGCAATGTGCTCTGACATGGATGTTATAGGAGTGATGGCAGTAAGGCGGTGTGATCCATCACTGACCTACTGAGCCAGCTAATATTTGCTGTTTGTACTAAATTGACGTTGTTGAGAAACTAAACAGTTCAGCTCTGTTGTTGGCGACTTGTTTAGCATTTGTAACAGGATAGCCGAGCGCTCGTCACCAGACAGCTAAAAATAATCTTTTCTTTCTTAAATTATGACTATTACAAAAACTGCGGCCGTGCTTATCCAGCTGATAAAAACAGCCAACCAGAAACTTCCTCCCACTGTCCCATGACAGATTTGTGAAATGTTCCACTGTTTGGAGGGTGTTTGTCGTGTTCTGACTATAAAGGATAGTTTAAAACAGCAATTAATCACCCAGGAGTATGAAAAATGTTTAAGCATTTAAAAATAATGATTGGGCTCAAACGCTCCGTCTTAACCCAATCATTTCAGACTCGCTCAGCAGCGCCTTCTAGTGTCCAAACATGCAGAAGACATCACAGAGTGGTAATTCTCCTCTCTACAAATTCTCTGATTTATTCTGACATGATTTCATTACATGAACTTCACCGTTTTGTCATGGCTGTTGTAAAATATTTACATGTCTGCAGCGCAAATCACGGCACAAAATGATGCTCTGCTCTGAGTTGTGGATCATAAATAGTGTAAACCAGGTGCTGTAAGCTTTTCACTCCTCACTCTTTCATTTGTCCTTTCTTTTTCTTCCCTTTCCTCTCCTTTTTCACAAGTTCTTAAGTGTTTCATACGTCACTGTGTTCCAGACGTTTAAGTCATGAGAGTGAAGGCTTTTATTTTGAAAAGTCTTTCTTGTGTAAATGATCAGTGAACCAGAGTGAACTTGCTTTAGCGATCTAGCATTAGCAATCTCTTTCAGTTCCTTTATTTCCCAGCATCCTCTCAGTTTGTGAAGCATCATTCATTAAATACTTTAAAATACTTAAAAAAATAAAACAAAACAAAGGAATAATTCATTTTATGAAGTGTCATTTGGCACAGCGTATCATTGTGAAGGGTCTTTGAGTGATTAACTTAATCCAAAACAGTTTAACTGGCAGTGCATCTAACATTAGGCTCACAAGTTCCTCCTGCATTATAGAAACACATTTGGCAAAAATAGAAAGAAAAACAATTCTAAATACACATTTTTGGCTGTTTATTGTATGAAAGTGTTCCCCCTTTAAACTCTAATGGACAGAAGCTGACGTCCAAAGCGTGAGAGCTTTTATTCTGTGGGAAAAAAACAAAAGTCCAGCAGCCAGTATAACCTATCCAGAGCCATGTAGAGAATCAGGAATGATGATCGGCCTCTTAGCATTATTGTTTAAAAGACCGCTGTCAGGGCGTTTCTGCAGGTTTTGAATCATACAGACTATTACAGTGACTGATAAACAGATTCTCACATTTTTTAAATGTGGAAAAAGCTGAACGAATTTGTCGCCTCGATCCGTCTGCAGTCACACGTTTCAGTTTCTGTAGAGACAAATCAACGGCTTGTGACAGATACCAGATATCGTAGAGATCATCAACCTATTCCTGGTGGAAAATGTGACTGAAATCTAAAGAGGAAAAATTTCTGAAATTAGGACCAAAAAAGTCTAGAAACACATTTAATTTTACTTACTCAGAGGACGTCTTGCTGTAGGGCTGAATTTGACCTTGTCGTGTTTGTTATCCGGTTTGACTAAAGTTTTTATCATCAATCTTTTCACGTCTTTTTAACAAAACAAGTAAAACATAAATGTCTCCACAACAAAATACAGAATCACAGGACATATTACACACAAAAATACTTGCTTGGGTTTTGTGCTTCATGGGAGTCTGAAAAGCAAGAGGTGCTATCAGGAGCTGAAAACATCAGAAAACAGTCTATCAACTGAACATAAGTTCATTTTAGCTAATTGTCTGAATAATCAGTCAGAAACTAATTACACATAATTGCTTACTTTTAAAACTCTCATTGATGTCCTTTTTCTAGAGCACCATGCCGTATGAACTGTCTTGTTACCCAAAAATCATTCAGGTACCAACATATTTCATGTAATGCACACTTTTAACACAAGGAGTGAGTCAGGAGGCGCACCCCCCCCCCCCCCCCCACACACACACACACACACACACACACTGTCTATGGCTCTGTCACTGAAGTGTTGAATCAATGTAAAGGGGTAATCAGAGAAATATTTCAGTTTTAATTTTGAGTAAATACTATACACACATTAAAATACATGCATTTGATGTGATAGCTAATCAAGTTACACTACATTCATAAATAATGTTATTTAGCAGGTTTTTTCCATTGCTTACACAGTAAATAAAGAAAGTTAGTGAAACGTAACACTGAAGAAAAAACCTCAGGCCAGATCGTAAGTATCTGTATTCTTTATTCTTCATTCTGTCCAAGTTACATTTTGTAATTGCAGTATTCAGAATACAGTTAGTTTTCACATCATTACAGAAAGACATTTAGAATTTTTCCCACTAAATTAAATTAAACTTCATCTCAAAATATACACCACTGATAGTTGGTTTTAAATCAGTGAACTGTATGTTTGGGTTTTGGGATGAGATTAAGGTTAGGGTTAGGATTAGGACTCAGTTTAGAGTTTGGTTCTGGGTATAAGGTTGGTAAGGTTAGGTTGTGCGTAACAGAAATAACAGTTTAACATTATATCTAATTATTGTAAGCAATGTATCAACAAAGCATCTTTAACATATTTACCTCAATATATTCAGATGCTGCACTACTGCTACTTCACCAATATGTTGTTGACATGTTACTGATAATCTGGACCCCTCAAAATAAAGTGTGACTGATGTTGAAAGTGTTTTGGATTGAGCACTGCAGTGTGTAACTGGTTCAAACTCAGTCAGATTGTATGAGCCCTGTGTGTCATATGGTGACATCATTGATTTGACATGATATTTGTACATGTTTGAATGAAGTGAAAGATCTGATGTTCTGCTGCTTGTGTGTGTGGCAGCATGAATTGTGTGTAGCGTTTGGACGAAATGAGACCTGTTTTGAAGATTGTGCACAAGCAATCATAAAAATCTGTTTTAGATTATGTAACAAAAGAAATGCTAAAATACATTACTTCCTGACAAACGTGAATCAATTTTTAGGCTAATCAATCAATAAAAAAACCCCCACAAAGATACATCCACCCATCCATCTATTTTCTAAGCCGCTTCTCCGTCAGGGTCGCGGGGGGACACAAAGATACAAACCGATTTAACTGTTTGTTAGATGGTGATAGTCCCCAGGAGGAGGATTTAGGCTTTATGTGGACTTCATGCTTAAGGTCTGTGTTTGTGGGTTGGTGCTAACTAACATAAAGACTCCAAACAGGTCCAAGAAGTTTATTAAATCACAGGACATAAACAAATAAACACAAAAAAAAAAAACGCAATAATATATACAATCTTTACAAGTAGGTTTGAGTAACAGTCGTGAGGCTGGATAAATATCTACACGTGCTGACTTTAACTACATGGGTGGCTAGTAGTCAGTACAGGTGAGACCTCCTTCTGAATGGCTGCCCCCCCAGCCTACACCAAACCCAATCCACGGGTACATAACTAATAAACACAGACACACACACACACACACGGTTGCAGCCCATGGCTTTATCGGTGAGTATAAGCAAATATTAAATGCAAAGATCATAATCCCTCTAGCATACTTCCCTTCCTTTACAGGACCTGCACGAGAGTGTAACCCCCTATATTGGTGGATCCGTCCGACTAGGATAAGAAGACCCACAGCTCTCGCCTACATCCCCTCAAGGACCAGTGGTGAACAGTAACTGAGTAAATGTAATTTATTACTGTACTTAAGTAGTTTTTTCGTTTATCTGTACTTTACTGAAGTTTTTCCATTTTGGGCGACTTTTTACTTTTACTCCACTGTAGCTACACCGGTCTAATGAAATAATGGCCACGAGTCATACTGATGTCTTTTGGAGATTTATTCTCTCTCTCTTCATCGGACACCGTGAAAACTATAACAGAAACAAAGCATTCTTTCAAGATATGCATTTCTCTCGTTTCAATGTCCTTTGAGCTAGTGTCCATTACTAGTTACGCTGGAACAAGTTAGCTAGTACAACAGTGCCGTATATAACACACAAATATAAGATTCATTCAAAAGGCATATAAAAATGTACATCAACACACAATATAAACAAAGAAATATTTACCGTGTTCGTCTCTTAGACCTTAGCTGTTAGCTATGGTAGTTCGTTCCCTCTCTGCTCCAAGCTACTTGTCTCTCTGCCGCCAAGTTAGTTCTGGCCCACAATTCCTCAATTACCCGTGTAACTAACTAGTGTCACATGACCTATTACACTCCACAGTAAAATGGCATAATTAAAGTACTCATTTTTTAACCAGAGGTTTTTAGATTTTACTCTCATCTTTAAACATGTTCTTATTAGTTTTTAGCACTTTTAATAACCCTATGAAATTAAATGACATGAATTTATAACGATAAACAAAAATAATAAACATGTCACTCTGACAGTTACATCCACTACATTTCAAAGTCAAATATCTGACTTTTTACTCCACTACATTTTGAGAAATCTGTCGTTCCTTTTGGTTTTTGTGTGTATAAAAATGTAACATGTCAAAACAAAAGAAGTGCAAAGCATCATACAGACCCAGTGCAGCACACGGTTCAACGTCAGTGCAGCTGCGTAAAAATTTGGGAGCAGGTACGTCACCTAAATGATGAACTAACCTAACTTTGTGTAAATAGACCACAATATAGAAATATGTACACATATGCAGTCGTGACTGGCATGTTCCTTTTTTTCTGAATTCATACAAACACTTTCATTTTATAGTAAATTAGTTTAGGTTAGATTATGTTTATGAACAGAGGCCTACAGATCAATACAGTAAAGATAAACTTATTTGTGAACTTGCGTTTAAAGCAAGTTTTTATTCAACTTGTAACTAATTTACAAAGTAATCTTAAACTGAAACTTTGCTTGTTTGTAAAAGTGATTTCAGAGCCACTCGGTTCTCCCTGATGGAAACTGTTTACCTTCAGTGTTTTGTGCTTATGATCATTTTAATAGACGTCAGCGTCACTAATTAATGACGTTCTATCAAAAGACTGGTTTCCCAAGAGAGACGCTGGAGGATTTTCACCTTCCTGAATTCAGGAAGTGAGTCTTGTTATAAAAATGATACCAGGACATCAGAGCCATAATTAATCTTATAGTCCTTTTACTTTCGATACTTAAGTGCATTTGAAGGCAAATACTTCTGTACTTTTACTCAAGTTGAGGTCTGGAGTAAGGACTTCTACTGGAGTAGTATTTTACCTTGAGTATCTTTACTTTAACTCAAGTACATGATTTGTGTACTTCATCCACCTCTGTCAAGGACACACACTGAAAGGGTTAACTCTGCTCCAACTCTGCTCTAAGCAGATTTTGCAGCAAGTATAGCTGCTGTCCTTGGCAGTTTGCTCAAACAACTTGCTTCTCTTATCATGAAGACATTCCGTCCAGAACCATTTGTTCCCTTTTGTAGGTAAGATTATCGTACACAGAGCAGAAGCCCCCCTCCCTTGGGCAGTTCCGGTGGTCCGTGAGTGTGTTTCTGTCAGCTTAGCATTTCATGACTGTTAGACAACTTATTTGGGTCCACCCTGTTTGCTTGTACGCAACAGGGCAGGACGTGTTTGTATAAAAGAAGAAGTGCCCTTCTTTCTTTGTGCAGAAGACTTAATAAACTCTTTGATTGATTACGAGAGTGGTTCTGTCTTCCTGCACCGGGCATGCCCGCTGAGACTGAGAGATTCCACACGACAGGTGATCCGCTCTCTGGTTCCTCTCCATGAACGGACCAAAAACGGCCGGTCCTTTCACACATCAAAGGAATTCAAGTAAGTAACCTTTTACATGACTTAAATGTCCCTACCTGTAATGGTTACACTAACAGTCTCTAGCATGCAAAAGGGAGGGGGATGGGGTGTAAAAATCACCACATCACACTACTAATCCTCTACATTCTCTGGATCTCCAGTAGCTTTCATCATATTGTGAATATTTAGTTTAAAATAGATTTAAAAACAGAGCCATACAAGTCTGTTCTTACTGTTGAAACACGGTTCATGCTGCTGAAAAGGTTAGAGCTGTGTTCAAGTAGCAGTTGTGTTTGGCAGAAATTCAGGATCACCATCTGTCTTGTCAGTGACTAAACCCGTATATGTTTAGGTAGTGTCCAGTCTGTTGTGTTATCTGATGTGGTTTTGCCATTTTCCAACAAAAATCAAACCACCTTGGGACCCAAACATTTAATTACAAGTATCTGGGAGTGTATATTGACAATAAACTGGACTGGGCTAAGAACACTGATGCCCTCTACAGGAAGGGCCAAAAACCTCTCTATTTTCTGAGGTGCCTGAGGTCCTTCAACGTCTGCTGGACTATGCTCAGGATCTTCTATGAGACTGTGGTGGCGAGTGCTATCCTCTGTGCTGTTGCATGCTGGGGAAGCAGACTGAGGGTGGCAGACGCCAACAGACTCAACAAACTGATCCACAAGGCCGGTGATGTTGTGGGTGAGGAGCTTGACTTGCTGACGGCAGTGTCGGAGAGGAGGATGCTGTCTAAACTGCAGGCCATTGTGGACAATGGCTCCCACCCACTCTACGACACAGTGATGAAACAAAGGAGCACATTCAGTGCGAGACTCATTCTACTGAAATGCACCTCAGAGCGCCACAGGAAGTGATTCTTACCTGTAGCCATTAAACCCTATAACTCCTCCCTCAATGTACAATAACTGAGAGGTGCACTAATTTCAACTGTTTTATACAGTATGTTTCATATTTATTATCACAGTCACTGCCACTTACTGTATTTGTAAGATTTTAAACTTGTACATATTGCAAATTTCTCTTTTTTGTCTTAAATAATTAAAATGTTTATTCTTTTAAATAAATGGTTGCAACTGTAACAACTGGAATTTCTCTCTGGGATCAATAAAGTATTCTGATTCTGATTCTGATAATGTCCAATTTAACATCTTGGCTGTAAATATGTCTCAGTGTGTGCTGATGTACTAGTATAGACAGAAAATATTATATAAACAAATATGTACCTTTACTTTCTCTGTTTGAAGCTTTAGCTCAACTATAGCTGCTTTTCTCACATCTCCAACAGGAAACTCTTCCAAAAAAGTAGAATTTCACTCAACATTTGCCTTTTTGTGAGGCTGAAGTCGCTTCTAATTCACCAGCTTCTTTTACAAATTTTACCAGTCCACTTTAAATGAATGTAACTGCTGCACCATTTAAGATAGAATGGGAAAATTTTAACGAGAACCTGGCGAATGAGAAGCGACTTTAACCTTGTGACTTTGTAATGTTTGACTGTTTCTTGTTGGAGATTAAACGTATCAGGAAACCAGATGGAGTCCTTATAAATGCAAATAAGTCAGCTCGTTTCCAAATTATTCATGCTCGTCTTAAATCTTTCTCTTTGCCTCTTCATTAGCTGCTACTTGTCTGTGTTGCTATGCTGATCAGCAGTTTGTGAACCAACCTTCAGGGTTGAAGGGTGAATTAGGATTATTATGCCTTAACTCCAATGTTTAAGACCGTGTATTGATAAAGCTCTGTTAGAATGATCATCATGATTTTACTGCAAAGGAGAATTCTTTTATTTTTACCTAAAAATCTAATTCTGCTGTGGAGCCACAACAGGAGCCGCCTGCTGATGACCCCTGACCTTGGCAGTACAGAGAAAGAAAGAAAAACACGGAAGACCAGCAGATGGCAGCACCAAAGACATCCTGGCTGTAAGAATATCATCAAAAAAACTGATCAAACCCTTTGCCTACAAAAGAACGACTGTGGTGTCTCACAGAAGAACTTCAAATCAATCAGGATCTGCTCTACGTTTACTAAATGTTGCACTTCTCTTCATTAGTCGTTTGTCAGAAGTAGCATGTAAACTGCTTAAAGATGTTTTTGATGCCTCAACACCAACTCAATAAGCCTATAACTGTGACGAGTGGTAAAGAAAGTGTAAGGAAGACGGTGAAAAATGGTTTATTTGAAGTGATGCATCATATTTTGACCCGGTCTGACTTGAATCCTTATGAAAAGGCAAAGTTTTATGCATCAGCCCTGCAAAGATTTTTGAACATAGTCAAAGAAAGAGTTGAAGAAGCAGCTCAACTAAACCAGTCCTACCTGTTAAATCAGAAAATAAGACTGTGACCAGACTGGTTCTCCAAATTATCTTTCAATAGATGGTTCTTTTCTGTCCACCTCTGCATTAGGGTGCATCAAGTGAAGGCTGATGCTACACTGTTGTATTTCAAAGGAGAACTGTGACTATTAGAGCTAGGTCTTCAGTTTGGACCATAAATGTCTAAACTATGATAATGCTAATTTTTGCTAGCCCCCATATGGAACTCTAGTAGTATGTTAGTGCTAAGCTAACATTAGTGTACATGAACATTATTTGTCCATTCTATATAAAAGGTGGACATTTGAAGCTTGTAAAACAGACATGGACATCTATCAGAACCTGTATGTATCAGTTTTACAGTAATTTTTTCAGTAAATTGTCCTGACATGGAGCTGCTGCTGCTGCTGTTTTACATTCCTAACAAACTAAGCCAGACCTCTCTGGACTACAGCTCACATTCACAGTAAGTGACATATCTAGAACTCGTAGAAGACCTACAGTGATATTTTGGTTTCAATAAGTCAGTCACTTCCTTAATATGTTGCTAGTTAATGTGACGTGTAAGGCCTTCAGTCCAGCTCCTGAAGTCCTAACCAATGGGAGAGCTCACTTGGCTGCATCTACCCAGATACCACAGAGAAAACTATCCTGATTGGATCATTTTCCATTGTGGATTTCAAGAATTTAACCCTTTTGTTTCTAACTAAAAATGAGCAAACAGAGAGATTTTATTTCACAGAAATCATTAAAAGGAATCATTTAAAAAATAATTTAAAAAAGTGAAATCATTGACATTTAAGGAATATTAACTTAGAAATCTTAATAGAAATAAAGAACATAAAATGAAGCTTAACAGTAACTAATAACAAACAATATTCGTAACATAACAATAAACTTTAAACAGTAACTTTTTTTTTTTTTTTTTTTGCTTTTTGGTAGTTTAAGTAAAGGCAAACATCTCCTTCTCTCCATCATCCTGATGCCTCCTCCAAGTCTTTGAGTCTTTCAATCTATTTCCTCCTGATCTGGCCCTTTGGTGTCGTGCATGAACTGCACCTCCAGCTTCGGGAGCATAAAGAAGAGGCCGCCGCGGAGCTACAGGTCAAAGCATCAAAGAGGACAATGTACATTCACTGGAGGTAAAGAGACGGACTCATGAGTTAAAGGTGGAATTTCATTATTAGTTGACATTCCTGCCTAAATGGTTAAGATGGAAACAGAGTCATTCAGAGTGGTTTGGTGTGAAATGATCTGTTCTAGAGAAACTTAGAGTCAGAACTCTGCACAGTGGTGGTGACAGGAACCAGACCTCCACCTCTAAAAGCCCCCTCACAGAATGTCACTACATACGATGGTTAAAAATACACTTCCTGATGTCTGAGACATTGTTTTATAATACTTTTGAGAAGCTTTTGGCCAAAAATATATATTTTAATAGGAGACAGGATCTATGCAGAGAAACATGAGTCAAAATATTTCCCAAAGAAAATTGTAAAATTGTAAAACTCAGAGGACATGTGTAGGTTCACTGGTAGTTTTGGATAGTAAAATGTCTATATTTGTCTTGTAGTCATGGTGACTCCTGGTTCCTATCACCACCACTGTAAAGAAATCTGAGCCATTTCACACAAAAACACTCTGAATCACTCTGTTTACATCTCAAACACTGAATTAGATGGAAAAAAAAAGCCCCCATAAAGGTCATCATTTTGACCTCACGTTACCCACTATACATAATAAATACTAATAATACAAACCGTTTTTACCCTGGATTTCCAGCCCCAGTTAACCTTCAACGTCAAGATCTGCATCTCAAACTCCTGGTGCTGATCTGTGGCGTTGTTGTCAGAAGAGGTCCTAATGGTTTTTACCTCCTCCTGCTCCTCCGGTGTCCTCATAGAGTCCAGCAGCAGCTCTAGAAGGAGAAAAACACAGTTCAACAACATTTAACATTCAGTTTATGCCCCTCTAGTCCAGGCTAGGCACTGGGCATGGAGACTTTAGGCTCATGTGTGGCTGTTCCACAGTGTCCCATTCTGTTGGTCAGTGCTTTTCTATGGAGATTATAGAAGCTAAATGGAGGAAACTGAGCTCATGTGTCAGCAATGATTAAACATTAAAGGGGAATTCCACTGATATTTCACATGAAATGGCCAAATTATTCAGAACTTTAAAAAAATACAGTGCAATTCCCCTTTAATGTACTTAAATGTATTCATTAGAAGGGTGTCTTCAAATTTTTAGACATATAGTCCATATAAACATTATTTCTCACCACTTTTCTCAGGGGTATAGACAGACGTCAGAGTGGTGGTGGTCTGTCCACTCAGTTTCATTTCATTTCCCTCCCTGAGAGGCTTATTAGCAGAGCTGATAAATTTCTGGAGAGGCTCGATCAGGGAGACAGGATGTGAGATCACAGGGTGGACGACACAAAGGGTCTCTACAACAGAAAGCAGCAGTGAAATGTCATGTAGTTGATTTTAATACACAATTACTGCTTATTTTGCAGAATTTAACATACTGGGAAAAATAATGAACTTTTACATGGACCACATTTTCTGTTTTTTCCCTAATATGTAAATACAGTAAATAAACAGTAAACAGAGCATTAAACTGTGCAGAGCTGTGATCTCTGTAGAGGATGTGTTCACTTATTTTTACAACAACAACATACAACTTGTCTAGAGGTACCCAAACTTTTGCACACAAGAGTAACTACACGTCAGAACTGTGTTTGTGTTTCTGGTGCTGGTGGATGATCTCTAGTCAGGTGTGTTACGGCCACAAAATCTCCAAATGTATCCACGGCAGCTGTAATAGAGCATGTATAACATACCGTTCAGCTCTGTGAGTCTCTCTGACCATGTCCTCTTCCTCATCATCTTCCTCTTCAGCATCATGACCTCACAGTCCTGTAGACGGACACTGACGTTGTGATTAAAGGGGACCTTCATGGTGTTTTTCTCCCTCTCGTTGAGTCTGATCAGAGTGCTGTGAGGAGTTGTGTTGAGGAGCAGGTCTAGGAGGAGTAAAACCCAGTTTAACCACATTTCCTTCAGTGCAGTGGAGTTGACCATCAGTATTAGCACTGTAACACTAAACACTGTTCATATGAACATGCAAACCTATAGAAATATAAATGTGAATGTATGACTGATTCATATTCGTCATTTGTCTGTTTAACATTTGCACTGTTTTTTCAACCTTACCATTAATCTGCACTGTGATTGGTCGAATGCTGTCAGTAGTTGCTCCACTGATGCTGCAAACTGGGCCAGAAAAACATTTACATTAAAGACAATTACTATACAGTACACTGCAAGAACAATCTAAGCAAGTGAAATGATCTTAAATCTACTTAAAATATCAAATATTTCTCACAATGAGATTCTTGTGAGACGACTCTGAGATTATTTAACATATTTCTGGACATTTTTCTACTTTGGAATCATTTTCTGTAGTGAAAGTTTTAAATGGACAGATAATTTTGCACAAAATCATTTGCGTTATTCCCCGAAACAGGTGCAATGATCAGCCAATGGAATAAGACACTTTCAATTAGTAACACTATAGCTAGAAACAATAACATCTCATAATATTCTTACAACAGTCTTGTAATGAGAAATATTAGATATATTGACTTGATTAGAGATGTTTTTTTCAGTATATATGAAAACACTGCCTAAATGATACCTTGACCAGTGAAATTATCTGATATCTAGTTAATATATCTTATATCCTTAATATTTGTTGTAAGCTTATTATAAGAACACAGCACTGTAATCTCCTGCTGTCTGCTTCACCTTGTTCCTCAACATGGTGGTCAGGCTTCTGAACGTCATGGACAATGTCACTCCAGCTCAGCTGCTCGTCTCTCTCTCTCAAGCGCTTCAGCCAATTTCTCTCCATCACTGAAGCACAATCCAGATTAAATCCATCATCTAAACTCTCAGCAGTGATCTTATCAGCTCTGTTAGCTGTGCCGGTGGAGTGGTCAGTGGTGATGAGGGCGAGAGACACTTCTAATGAACAGAGAAAGTAAACGATGAATCAAAGGAACAATGAAAGTCAAGCGTGTGAGCTTCTTAATGTGGATGTCAAGAGTGGAAAGCATCACAAACTGCTACCTTGCTCCTCTTTGAGCTTAGTCACCCATTCGGTCTTAGTCTGGGTCCTGCTGTGGTCAGGCTGGGCTACAGCAGAGCTGTTAGAGTCACTGGATTCCTCCAGCTGCTGCTCCACGTTCTCATCAGAAGCAGTGAAGGTCCACTTCATAACTGCTTCCTGCAGCAGCTCTGATGTGAGCAAAGAAAGTGGGTTAAAGACACTTTGTATGTTTACAGTTACAGCCTGTAGCTCATCTGCTGAAAAGTTTACCCCCCCCCTCTAGACTGAAACAGTCCTTATGACCACATCGTGAGTGGGCGGGGTTAAACTGTTGCAAGCTGAAAAGGCAGATGTATGGAAATGCAATCACAAAAACAATTAACTCAACATCAGTGAAACAGGTGTCTGTATGGACTGGACACTAAACAGGACAAACACCTGCGTCAAACACCTTTATTTTGAAAAAGTGAGTAAAGCTCAGTTTACTATGATGTTTAAACAGTGGCTGAGTTCTCTTCATTCTCTCTCACAGGTTACCTTCAAGCAGCTGCTGAATCAGCTCAGCTTCAGCAGACGCAGCATTGCTGGATTCCTCACAGACTGGAAGACCTGAAATGATGAAATTAGTAGTGAAATTGGTCGTTTATCTGCTTTAAAGTATTAATTATGAACTTATTTTATCATGCATTCCTGGCTGAACTTACAGAGCAGATCTGCTGCCACACAGTCCTTCTCCTCCTCCTCCTCCTCCTCCAGCAACATCTCCTCCTCTGTTCTGTCTCTAATGTTCTCCAGCTCTGCCTTCTGCTCTTCCACCACAACTGGGCTCTCCACACTGACCCCTTCCTCCACAGCTGGGCTCTCCACACTAACCCTCTTCAGGACCTCAACATTCTCCATAACCTTCCTCTCCTCCTCGATATCCAACACCTGCTGCTTCTCTTCTTTCTTCCTCTCCATGATCACCACCACCACAATTCTGATCTTTTTCTTGCTCTTCTTCTCAGACCTCAGCTCCACCATAACCTTCTGCAGCTGGATCTTCTCCTCCTCCACCACAGCTCTCTTTACATTAAACTCCTGCAGCAGAATCTCTTTCTGCGTCTTGTTATTGTCTTCAACTTTCACCTCCTCCTCTACATCCTGCTCCTCCTGCTTCTCCTCTTCCTTCATCTGTTTATGTTAGAATTGATGTTCAGATTATTTTACTGTATTTAAAGCTGACTGACTGTTCAGTGCTGATTTCCACACCTGCTGAACACTGAATAACCACAATGACCAGCTTCAAAAAAGAGACTTAAACCTGTTTTACTTAGTTTAGGACTTTATTGGCTGTTCTGTTTGTGTTTTTACATTTTAATATATAACAGAATACAATTATGTGGCTTAGAAGATGCGTGTTTGTGTGTGTGAATAAAATTATGGAAATTTTTCTTTAAATTCAGTTTTTTATTTCCAATTATCCTTTTTAAGTGTTCTTTTTTATGTTGTATTTCTTTTCTTTTCCTTTGTCTTCAGAATCTCTGTACATCTTCACTCTCATAAATAAAGAATTTACGTTATTTTCATACCAAATTTGGAATTATACATAGCAAATGCTGAAAAATTTTAGTAGTATTTGAGTATTTAGTAGTACGGAATGAATAATTCATAGTACCTAATGAATAATTCATGTTATAAAACGGATGGTTTTGGTCCTAAAATCTGATTGGCTGAGCCGTGTTCGTAGCCGTTGTAAAATCATGGGGATGTGCACAGCTATGACCGCCTCACAGCAACTGAACTCTGAATTACTGCACCACGGTATGAAAAAACCCTTGTGCTGTTAATGGAATAATCTCTGACTGTAATGCTGCTCACATGGACCACCGAGTTATCGATCCGTATTTTGTTTGAATTGAGTTGCTGGAAACTTATGATCTTAACTAGAACTAGAACTAGACTGTTCAGCTAAACTTGCAGAGGTGATTTTGTGACCAAAAAGTACTTAATATTAATAATAACGTAATTTATTCACTGAAAATGTTATTTTTTTATTGTATTTTATGTTGATGCCGTTTTATAAAAGCAATAAGCCACTCGATGCTGTGCGTTACTGCATTTTATATTACAGTAAAGGAAGTTTAGAGCTCAACACAATGATACAATCACAGTAACACACAGCCTCTCGGGGCTTATTGCTTTAGTAGATACTGAATAGTTCACAGTAGATACTGACTAATTCATAGTTAACACTGAATAATTCATAATCGATACTGAACTCTCCTCAGCTCTCACCTCCTCAGAATCATGCACCTCCTGTTGCTCTTCATCTTTCATCTCCATTTTTACCTCCTCCTCCTCCTTTAACATTTGTTTCTCCTCCTCAACAACAGTCTCTGTCTCCTTCATGCCTCCCTCCTTCTGCACCACCACCAGCTTCTCAACCTGCTCCTCCTCACTTCCTCTCTCCTTCTTCTTCCTCCTCCATTTCTTTTCTGTCTTAACACGTCCTGCTTTACTCAGCTGACGTGTTTCGTTTGGTTCGTCTTCGTCCACTTGCGGCCAAAAGCAGCAGAGCAGCATTTTGTCTGCAGTTTGTGTCGATGTCCAGCAGCCAAATGACCACAGCCTGAGTTCCTCTCAGTGCTAAAGCTCTAAAATGTGTCTGTGACATCACTCATTTAAAATGTTCTCACAAACAAGCTTTTTTGAAAGACGTTGGTTACTGTTGCCACATATTGAACGTCATGGAATTCTAAGTTGCTCTTATTGGAGTATATGGACAATAAACACTGAGGAACCCTCACTGTATACATACATACATATAGCTGTTCAAATGACATGTTCTGTTGATTTCTAAGAGAAAATAAGTTCAGGTGTCCAGTCAAGTGATCTTTATTGTTATTCCTCTATATAACTTTCATACATTGGAGTGAAATGCATGGTCTTTTAGCCCTCACAAGACACAACAGCAGTACATCATACAGAACCACTCAGAGTGAAGAGACACGAAGGAGTGAAACGAAAATATAACCCCATTTCCAAAAAAGTTGGGATGCTGCACAAAATCTATATAAAACAAATTCACTGCAGTGCAAGTAATATTATATATTTAATTGAAACTCAAAATATATTTAATTTGAAATGTGGACTCGTCAGACCACAGGACACTTTTCCACTTTGCATCAGTCCATCTCAGATGAGCTCGGGCCCAGAGAAGCCGGCGGCGTTTCTGGGTGGTGTTGATATATGGCTTTGGCTTTGCCTGTCAGAGTTTTAACTTGCACTTGTAGATGGAGCGACGAACTGTGTTCACTAACAGTGGTTTTCTGAAGTGTTCCTGAGCCCATGTGATAATATCTGTTACAGAATGATGAGATAAAACCATAATTATCATGATAGAACTTTTCCTCGATAAAGCGATAAGAAAGGTTCCATACATTTTTGATATAATACACGATTCTCACACTTGCATGTTGTAGTGAAAGCCTGTTGGTAGCATTTTCTACTTTAAGGAAAGCAACACTACTCTGCTGTATTATGGTTTACGCTGCTAGCTGATGTTTGAATACTGCAATGTGCTCTGACATGGATGTTATAGGAGTGATGGCAGTAAGGCGGTGTGATCCATCACTGACCTACTGAGCCAGCTATTATTTGCTGTTTGTACTAAACTGACGTTGTTGAGAAACTAAACAGTTCAGCTCTGTTGTTGGCGACTTGTTTAGCATTTGTAACAGGATAGCCGAGCGCTCGTCACCAGACAGCTAAAAATAATCTTTTCTTTCTTAAATTATGACTATTACAAAAACTGCGGCCGTGCTTATCCAGCTGATAAAAACAGCCAACCAGAAACTTCCTCCCACTGTCCCATGACAGATTTGTGAAATGTTCCACTGTTTGGAGGGTGTTTGTCATGTTCCGACTATAAAGGATAGTTTAAAACAGCAATTAATCACCCAGGAGCAAAAATCAGCCTTCAAACTTGAAATCATCATTTTGTAGTTGGTGCCCTGCTCTTTTGCCCGTATTGAGAACTCCGGACTACAGAATGACACAACTACAGTGGTCTGTTCTCATCTCTACAATTTCCCTTTGTGCTCACTGACATCATGAACGTACATAAGACACCCTGATAAAGGCCTAAAATTGGAGCTCAAAAGCATTTAAAAATATATCAGAGGTGTTAAAATGTTTTATGCTGTTCTGTGTTCAGGAAATAAATACATTCTTCTTTATAAAAATGTTTAAGCATTTAAAAATAATGATTGGGCTCAAATGCTCCGTCTTAACCCAATCATTTCAGACTCGCTCAGGAGCGCCTTCTAGTGTCCAAACATGCAGAAGACATCACAGAGTGGTAATTCTCCTCTCTACAAATTCTCTGATTTATTCTGACATGATTTCATTACATGAACTTCACCGTTTTGTCATGGCTGTTGTAAAATATTTACATGTGCGCAGCGCAAATCACGGCACAAAATGATGCTCTGCTCTGAGTTGTGGATCATAAATAGTGTAAACCAGGTGCTGTAAGCTTTTCACTCCTCACTCTTTCATTTGTCCTTTCTTTTTCTTCTCTTTCCTCTCCTTTTTCACAAGTTCTTAAGAGTTTCATACGTAATTGTGTTCCAGACGTTTTACTCATGAGAGTGAAGGCTTTTATTTTGAAAAATCTTCCTTGTGTAGATGATCAGTGAACCAGAGTGAACTTCCTTTAGCGATCTAGCATTAGCAATCTCTTCCAGTTCCTTTATTTCCCAGTATCCTCTCAGTTTGTGAAGCATCATTCATTAAATACTTTAAAATACTTAAAAAATCAAAACAAAACAAAGGAATAATTCATTTTATGAAGTGTCATTTGGCACAGCGTATCATTTTGAAGGGTCTTTCAGTTATTAACTTAATCCAAAACAGTCTAACTGGCATTACATCTAACATTAGGCTCACAAGTTCCTCCAAAAATAGAAAGAAATACAATTCTAAACACACATTTTTGGCTGTTTGTTGTATGAAAGTGTTCCCCCTTTAAACTCTAATGGACAGAAGCTGACGTCCAAAGTGTGAGAGCTTTTATTTTGGGGAAAAAAATCAAAAGTCCAGCAGCCAGTATAACCTATCCAGAGCCATGTAGACAATCAAGAATGATGTTCGGCCTCTTAGCATTATTGTTTAAAAGACCGCTGTCAGGGCGTTTCTGCAGGTTTTGAATCATACAGACTATTACAGTGACTGATAAACAGATTCTCACGTTTTTTAAATGTGGAAAAAGCTGAACGAATTTCTCGCCTCGATCCGTCTGCAGTCACACGTTTCAGTTTCTGTAGAGACAAATCGACGGCTCATGACAGATACCAGATATCGTAGAGATCATCAACCTTTTCCTGCCAGAATGGTTTCTGGTGGAAACTGTGACTGAAATCTAAATTTCTGAAATTAGGACAAAAAAAGTCTAGAAACACATTTAATTTTACTTACTCAGAGGACGTCTTGCTGTAGGGCTGAATTTGACCTTGTCGTGTTTGTTAATCAATCTTTTCACGTCTTTTCAAAAAAACAAGCAAAACATAAATGTCTCCACAACAAAATACAGAATTATAGGACATATTACACACAAAAATACTTACTTGGGTTTTGTGCTTCATGGGAGTCAGAAAAGCAAGAGGTGCTATCAGGAGCTGAAAACATCAGAAAACAATCTGTCAACTTGAGCATCAGTTCATTTTAGCTAATTGTCTGAATAATCAGTCAGAAACTAATTACACATAATTGCTTACTTTTAAAACTCTCATTGATGTCCTTTTTCTAGAGCACCATGCCGTATGAACTGTGTTTTTACCAGAAAATCATTCAGGTACCAACTTGTTTCATGTAATGCACACTTTGAACACAAGGAGTGAGTCAGGAGACACACACACACACACACACACACACACAGTCTATGGCTCTGTCACTGAAGTGTTGAATCAATGTAAAGGGGTAATCAGAGCAATATTTCAGTTTTAATTTTGAGCATATACTATACACACTAAAATACATGCATTTGATGTGATAGCTAATCAAGTTACACTACATTCATAAATAATGTTATTTAGCAGTTTTTTTCTACTGCTTACACAGTGAATGATGAAAGTTAGTGAAACATGACACTGAAGAAAAAACCTCAGCCCAGATCTTAAGTATCTGTATTCTTTATTCTTCATTCTGTCCAAGTTACATTTTGTAATTGCAGTATTCAGAATACAGTTAGTTTTCACATTTTTACAGAAAGACATTTAGAATTTTTCCCACTAAATTAAATAAAACACACCATCTCAAAATATACACCACTGATAGTTGGTTTTAAATCAGTGAACTGTATGTTTCGGTTTTGGGATGAGATTAAGGTTAGGGTTAGGATTAGGACTGAGTTTAGGGTTTGGTTCTGGGTATAAGGTTGGTAAGGTTAGGGTGTGCAACAGAAATAAGTTTAACATTATATCTAATTATTGTAAGCAATGTATCAACAAAGCATCTTTAACATCTTTACCTCAATGTATTCAGATGCACTACTGCTACTTCACCAATATGTTGTTGACATGTTACTGATAATCTGGACCCCTCAAAATAAAGTGTGACTGATGTTGAAAGTGTTTTGGATTGAGCACTGCAGTGTGTAACTGGTTCAAACTCAGTCAGATTGTATGAGCCCTGTGTGTCATATGGTGACATCATTGATTTGACATGATATTTGTACATGTTTGAATGAAGTGAAAGATCTGATGATCTGCTGCTTGTGTGTGCGGCAGCATGAATTGTGTGTAGCGTTTGGACGAAATGAGCCCTGTTTTGAAGATTGTGCTTAAGCAATCGTAAAAATCTGTTTTAGATTAAGTAACAAAAGGAATGCTAAAAAGTCAATAATTAACATTTATTAAATACATTACTTGCTGACAAACATGATTCAATTTTCATGGTAATAAAACAATTAAAAAAATACAAAGATACAAACATTTTACTGCTTGTTAGATGGTGATAGCCCCTAGATGGAGGATTTAGGCTTCATGTGGTGCTAACTAACAAAGACTCCAAACAGGTAGTTTATTAAACAATAATAAACAGTTTATTAAATCACAGGACAAACAGATAAACAAAACACTGTACAAAAGGAAAGAAAATATATACACTATTTACAAGTAGGTTTGAGTAACAGTGTTACGTCCTCTAGGGGTAGGACGCACAAAAGGTTCGAGTGAGTCCCCACTCAGCCTCAGACCAAACAATCAATACAAAAAACTAAGTAGAGCAGATTGTTTTATTATTCTTAACAGTTCTCGAGATTCACCAACTTCTGGAACAAATGACCAAAAATAACAGGATTTTAAAAGCTTCAGGATGACCCCAGGCCAAAACAAACAAAATCACCTAAAAAAACAAACACCATTGAACTTGCCCTGAAAACCAAACCAAAAGAAAATAAATTACAAAGAAACTACCCTGCCTACTCTTTTCCAATAAACAGAGGCAAAAGTCCCAACAAAAAAAGGCAGGTCACCCCTAAGAATCCTGCTACTAAACATCAAACAACATAAGAAATTTGGTCTGGGCTGGTGGGCATCCACTGGAGCAGCACATGTCGGCTCAACAGGAAAACAAACAATCTGTGCAGCTCGCTGACTGCCAGACAAAGGGCCCTTTTGAATTTTCCCGCCATCAGATCCAGCCAATAGAAACTGCACAACTGGGCGGAGCAACAAGCAACCAACTCAGCAGAGCAGCCAATCACTACCACAACACCTGACCTGAAACAGACCAGAAACAAAACAGACCTACAAAACACAGAAAGTAACACCCCCACCACCAAAAATCAACATATGTGATCCAAACATAACACATTAAACTCAAGAAAGAGCATCTGCCAGAACATTGTCAGAACCCCGCTGATTTGAATTTCTCATCCGAGAAAGAAAAACCAACGGGTTATGGTCAGTGTACACCACAAGGGGCAATGGACTAGACCCCACGTACACCTCAAAATGCTGTAAAGCCAGCAGTAAGGCCAGGGCTTCCTTCTCAATTGTGCTATAATTAAGCTGATGTTTTACAAACTTCTTCGAATAATAGCACACAGGATGGTCAATACCGCTCAAATCCTCTTGTAGTAGGACCGCACCAGCACCCGTTGCACTGGCATCCACTTCCAACTTGAAAGGATGTGAGAAGTCTGGCAGAAAGCACAGGAGCATTACAGAGCAATATTTTCACCGATTCAAATGAGGTTTGACAGGACGTGGACCATACAAATTCAAAGGATATACGAAGTAAGTTTGTCAAGGGTAAAACATCCGAAAATTTCTGCAGAAGCCACGATAGTACCCCACTACCCCAAGGAACCTCCTGAGCTCCCGCTTGGTGCATGGCACAGGAAAATCCAGAATAGCCTGCACTTTTGCAGCAACAGGACAAACTTGCCCTTGGCCAACCTGCTTCCCTAGGTAAGTAACTGTAGCCTTACCAAACTCACACTTTGCAAGGTTTAGAGTCAAAGATGCTTGATGCAGTCTATTAAATATGGTATGAAGTCTTTAAATGCTCAAACCAGCTAGATGAATGAACCACGATATCATCTAAATAAACCTCACAGTCAGAAACTCCCATCAACACCTGACTCATGAGTCGTTGGAATGTGGCTGGGGTATTTCGAAGTCCAAATGCCATGACAGTATACTGCAGAAAACTGTCCGGTGTAACAAGGGCAGAAACTTCAGCTGCACGAGGGGTCAAAAGGCACCTGCCAGTAGCCTTTAAGCAAATCTAACTTAGACACATAAAGCAGACCCCACCTTGTCAACACAATTCTCCATTCGAGGTAGAGGAAATGAGTCTGGTTTTGTGATGGTGCCATCTGGCTTTAGCACAAGAAGGCAAGGAGAACTCCATGCACTGCAACTTGGAACAGCCAAACCATTATCAAGGAGGTAATCAACCTCTCTGCTCATTTGGCGTCGTTTAACAGGATGTACACGATATGGATGTTGCTTTATTGGAACACTGTCCCACATCTATATCATGTGACAAAACATCAGTGCGTGAGGGTATATCAGAAAATAAAGCAGGATAAAACTGAATCAACTCAATAATATCTCTACGAAAATCTTCTGATAAATGAGACAAGTGAATCCAGATCTGCCAAAATCTCTGAACTTTGCAAACGAGCACCAGCCACAGGAATGCTACGCATGCCTAGACCATCCTCATGAACGTCTGAACCATCTGTAGACGACAACAGTGTAGCAAGAGGGGTGACAGTGGGTTTTGACTCTGGGATGTCCTCCACCCTACTAACATAAGGCTTGAGCATATTAATATGGCACACTAGCCTTACATTTTCTGTCAGGGGTGCTGATGACAGTCAGACTCACTGGGTTTACCACGAACTTCATAAGGGCCAGAAAAACAAGCTTCTAAGGCAGAGCCAGAAACAGGCAACAAAAAGCACCTTATCACCTTGTTGGAATGAACGAGAAACTGCTTTGGTATCAAAAAGCGTTTTCATTTTTGTCTGAACAGAAGTCAAGGAGGCACGAGCCAACTCGCACACGTGATGCAAGCGCTCACGGAATGAACTGACATAATCTAGCAAGTTACCATGCGAAGCGGCGTTATCACCTTCGGAAGTCCACTGCTCTTGCAACAACTTAAGTGGGCCTCGAACTGTATGTGCAAACACCAAGTCTGCAGCACTAAAACCTAAAGACTCTTGGTGTCTCACGAACAGCAAACAACAGTGGAAGGCCCTCATCCCAGTCTATCTGACTCCAAACAATAGGCATGGAGCATTGACTTCAATGTTTGATAATCTCTCTAACATGCCTTGACTTTCAGGATGATATGCAGTAGAAATTTGATGTTTTATCTTAAGTTGGGACAACACTTGTTCAAACAGTCGAGACAAAGTTTGAACCTTGGTCAGATTGCACTATTCGTGGAAGTCCAAAAGCAGAAAACTTAATAAGGGCTTTAACAACGACCTTAGCAGTCAAAGAGTGCAAAGGCACTGCCTCTGGAAAACGTGTTGCTACACACATTGTTAGTAGATACCTATAACCAGATTTCGTTTTAGGCAATGGGCCTACACAATCCAAAATCACATGTTCGAAAGGCTCACCCATTACAGGAATGGGTCGGAGAGGAGCTGGAGGAATAACCTGATTTGGCTTTCCTATCAGTTGACATTTATGACAGGATCGACAGTATCTTGCTACATCAGACTTTAAGCCAGGCCAGAAAAAAATGTCGCAAGATACGATTGTAAGTCTTGGTCACACCAAGATGGGCAGCAAAAGCATGATCATGAGCAAGACCCAAAACCTGCCTGCGAAACTTCTGGGGAACAACTAGCTGGTAAACGGATGCCCATTCGACTTCACTCAGCACCGCTGGCGTCCATTTACGCATCAATAACTCCCCATCCCAAAAATTGGCAACTGGTTTCTTGGGCAAACCTTCCTTATTTACCACAGCAGCCCTGCAGCGAGCCAGAGAGGTCAGTATGGGTAAGAAAGCTATCAGAAAGATCGATCACATCCGCAAGCTTACGTGACTGCGCTCGGGTTACAACACAAGCAGGAAAAACTGATGGAAATTCTGAAGCTAAATCCACAGACTCCTTTGTGTGAATCTGTGGTTCAGACACAGGATCATTAATGACCTCAGGAAAAGGTAACACTTTTCCACCAGCCAAATCATTCCCCAATATGAAGTCTACCCCTTTTACAGGTAGCTGAGATCGAACAGCAATTTTACCGTATCCCGTTACCAACCTGGACTGAATGTACAAATTATGTAGCGGAGCTCTCACTATACCCAATTCAATACCTTGAACCAACACATCTGCACCACTAAGGGTGTCACCAGACAGTGGCAAAACACCCTCATGAGCAAATGACTGAGCAGCTCCTGTGTCCCACAGAATTGTTACTGGGACTTGGTCTCCCTCCTGACCAGTCAACGATACTGAACCCTTTAAAATGAAAGGTTCATACACAGAATCAACATCCAGTCTGTCTGTCGCGTGGGTTAGTTAAATATAAGGTAGTGTTAAACGATGTATGTATTCCTAAAATAACCAGGGACTTCCAAAATATCACATAGCCCCTGGGAATAATATTTTAAAAACAATCTAGAACACTTAAAACCTACTATTAAAATTTACTACTCCTAGGAACCATTGAGATAGAGGGGAAAAAAAAAAAAAAAAAAAAAAAAAAAAAAAAAAAAAAAAAAAAGTACAACCAGAGCCCAATCTAACTCCACACGACTCGCCCACACTAGTAAAGAAATAGTAAATTCGTTTGGGAGGGAACAGAGTATGAGCCAGCGATCCCAACAGGAGACAGCGTACTCAAACAAGAAATGTTTTATTTTGTACTTTGGGCAAATATATACACTAAAAGCTAAGTCGTTGCGGTAGATTAATGGAAATAGAAGCAAAACAACAGGAAAATAAATAAACAAAAGCGCAAAACAAAAGAATAATACTAAATAAACCACAAACACAACAAAGGGGAACCAAGAATACACAGGAACTAAAAAAAAAAGAAAGTCCAGTTCACTGTTTCAATGAGAGAAGTCCATAACAACCAGGGGGATGTAGACACGGCTCCCTTGAGTCTCACCACGCCACTCTAGGACAAAATAGAAGAAAAGACTGACCAGTAATATGTCCTTTGTGCACTCAAGCTTGGGTTTAAATTAGCCTAGTGGACAGTTCCGGGTAGGGATCGAAACCACTACCCAGACATTGCAGCAACACGCAACCCTCGGTCTTCTATCCAGCGTTCCCTTTGAGCCGCCGCTGACGTCACCGCATGCACACGCTCCAGCAATTCCTCCTGAATCTGCTGCCAGCCGCTGCACTCACGCGCCACTCGGACCAAGCCCCTACTGCCGGCTAATGCTGCGCCGAATCCTGCTGACGTTCTAGCCACGCTCCCGGCTGCTTCCGCCTCTGCTGCGCTGTCCACTCCCACAGCACACCTGTGCCACCAATCTTTACTCCCCGCTGGGTCCTTTGTTCTCCTTCCCTGGATCTCTCTCTCCTCCTGTAAAAGTCCGCTTTTAAAATAAGAGTCCCCGAGCACCCGCGCTCTCTTTCCACGCTGATAGGCTGATTAAAGAGACAGTTATTAGGTTCAGGTGGAGATAATCAGACGGCCCCAAAAGAAATCAAAAACACCCAAAATTACACAGCACACCACACGAAAAATTTAAGTAAAACCAAACACTCTAAAAACATATCAATACACACAAACACAAAACCAAAATGTATTTTAAAGATAAATCAAGAAAAATAACACCTTTTTGACCCGTCTAACACCCCCCCATGCTAAAATATAAGCAGTCCCTGCTATAATTAAGCATTCTCTCTATAACGTACCGGTCTGTCCAAAATTAGCACGAGTGGAACGGCGAACAGGAACATTGGCCGAAACCTCATCAGGTACATTCGGGGTTGCAGTCCAAACATTATAAGGAATAAACCCTCCGTCAGCCCCCGTTTCCCTTTCCTCCTGCTGGCTCTGTTGAGGACCACTGGGCTTAGACAAACACTGTTTTAAGGCATTCCTATGGAGTGTTTTCTCTGGTCCTCCCTGTTCCGGCCTCACCTTATATACTACCCCAGTCTCTCCAATTGACTCAACTATAACATAAGGAGTGGGACTCCACCAACCACACAGCTTCCCTCGCCCTTGTCTATTCCTGTCCCGTACCCAAACTCTCTGGCCTGGAAGTAAAGGGGTTGCCTTAGCACGGCGATCAAACTGCTGCTTAGACTGACTTGCTGCCTCATCCATTCTCCGTTTAGCTACAGAATATGCCCAGGTCAATTTCTGGTGGTGATCCTGTACAAACCCACTCAAGCTCTTCCTTGGCTGTCCCTGTCCTACACCCAGGCCTGTGTCTACTGGGGTACGAACTACCCTACCAAACATCAAATAAGACGGGGTAAAACCAGTAGCACTATGGACAGTATTATTATAAGCTTGAAGCAATTCAGGGAGAAACTCTGGCCACCTGTCCTGCTTCTGCACCTCTAGTGTACGTAACATATGAAGCAGGGTCTGATTCATGCGCTCTACTCTACCATTCCCAGCTGGATGATATGACGTGGTCCTACTTCGGGTTATACCATAAGCCTCGCATAGCTGCTGGAAAAGTGCAGACTCGAAATTAGGCCCTCTATCGGAATGAAATCTTAGTGGACACCCAAATGTCTATCACATGCAACCACAAAGCTTTTACTGTAGTCTTAGCTGTTTGGTCTCTTGTGGGGATCGCCCATGCATAGCGAGTAAACATGTCTATTGCTACCAAGATATTCTGGTAAGTATCTGTTGGCCTACTTAAGGACAGAAAGTCTAGTGCTATCACCTCTAAGGGAAAAGACACAGAAATGGGGTGCAAAGGGGCCTTAAGCTCCATATTACCTTTCTGCAGACCACAAGAGACACACCCGGACTGGAACCCTCTCACCTCTTCCTCCATTTGGGGCCAATAGAAGTGCCGCCTTATGCGAAGCAGGGTCTTCAACCCTAGAGTGTCCTGTAGCCTCATGGTACCGCAACCAAACCTCTTTCCGCCACCGTACTGGGCAGACAATCTGGGAATAGGGCTCATTAGTGAAGGGGTCAATAACAATCCTGTACAAGAGTCCATCCTTACTTTGCAACTTTTGTCTCTGGTGGAGCAACTGTTGCGACACTCTTGGCAGAGCCTTCCTCTCAGCAGCCGTGGGGAAAACTCCTTGTTCTACATACCATTTCAGGGTACGCACACCATCATCCTGCTCCTGGGCATACTGCCAGTCCACAGCTTCTACGGACATCTCTGTTTCGCCAGAGGCCTCCTGCAGTTCAGCTGCCATCACCCCTACACTTGGGGGAACCTTGACACAAGGGAATCTAGATAGTGCGTCAGCATTTCCATTTTCACGACCCGCCCGGTACTTCACCTCAAAATCAAAGCTGGCCAATTGGGCTACCCACCGTTGCTCAGTGGCCCCCAGCTTAGCAGTCTGCAAATGAGCCACAGGGTTGTTAGTCATAACGGTGAACTTGGCTCCCGTGAGATAACCACGGAATTTCTCAGTGACTGCCCACTTCAGTGCTAACAATTCCAATTTAAAAGAGCTATAATTGGCATCGTTTTTCTCACTTGGGTGAAGGCTCCGACTCACATATGCAATGACACGTTCACGGCCATCCTGCATCTGAGACAAAACTGCCCCCAATCCTTGATTACTGGCATCAGTGTATACAATAAAAGGTTCTGAAAAGTTTGCATAAGCCAAGATAGGAGCTTCAGTAAGATGCTGTTTCAACTGTTCAAATGCGCTTTGGCATGCAGGTGTCCAACTGATTTGGCGATGGGAGGTCTTTCTGTCCACTGGCATACCTACCAACAGTGAATTCAGCGGCCGTGCCAGCTTAGCAAACCCATCAATGAAGCGTCTATAATAGCCAGCAAGTCCCAAAAATGCCCTCACCTCCTTGATGGTTGTAGGAACAACCCACTCTTGGACAGCAGCAATTTTCTCTGGGTCGGGATGTACACCGCACCCATCCACCACATGTCCCAGGAACTTAACTTGCTTCTGGAGCAGGTTGCACTTGTCTGGCCTCAGCTTCAATCCGTACCGACTGAGGCGTTCAAACACTTGTTCCAGGTGCTGTAAATGCAGAGAGAAGTCCGCGGAATACACAATTATATCATCTAAATAAACAAACAGAAATTCAGCTACTTGGCCTCTCAGGCAATACTGCATTAGTCTCTGGAAGGTAGCTGGCGCGTTGCACAATCCGAAAGGCATCCTACGGAACTGGAATAATCCTTATGGTGTAGCAAATGCAGTCTTTGGTTGATCATCTGGATGTACACCCACCTGCCAATAGCCACTAGCCAGGTCAAGAGTGCTAAACCACTGTGCTTGGGTTAAGGTAGTCAAGGTCTCTTCAATCCTGGGCATGGGAAAAGCATCCTTAAGAGTGACAGAATTCAATTTTCTGTAATCTACACCAAATTGCCAATTTCCATCCTTTTTCCTGACCATCACGACTGGGGCAGCCCAAGGGCTAGAACTCTCAGAAATTACACCACTGTTTAGCATGTCGGCAAGCAATGTTCGCATCTCTTGGTACATCTTAGGGGGTAGAGGTCGGAACCTCTCTCTAATAGGAAGGACCCCACCTGTAGGTATGCTATGATGGATAGCATCGGTGCATCCAAAGTCTTCCTCGTTCTGAGCAAACACTAGTCCACTTGGAGTAAGTGCCCTAATTCAACCTGCTGCTGATCTGTTAGATCCGAACGGGTAGCAAACTGGCTCACCTCAAATGTGGGGGTGCCCTTCCCCACAGGAACAGTCTCGATTACACTCACTTCCACCACGCCTGCTGAACTAGCGTCCAGCTGGAGATCATATTGTCCATGGACATCAGCTTGTTGCACTTCATACAGCTTGCCCAGCTTCTGAAACTTTCCTATAAACATAGGATACGGGTGAACATTACACAGGCGGACAGGGATTCGTCCATACTTTACCCTCGCTACTGTCCGTGCCACAGCCAAAGCACCTCCATCCAGCACTGGCTCCACTAGGCCACAGTATTCTTGGCCCCTCATGTTCGCCCGGACACGTCCCCACACGATCATTTCACTTTCTGGGGGAACACGGATCCTACGTCGGCTAGCAGACCAGACATGACCCACAAAGCCATCTCGTTGCTCTTGGGCAGCAATCCGTTGGCAGATCGCAAGTGTTTGCTGCCACAGTTTTCTGTCATTCCTGGGGGAGGTTCTTTTCCACCTCAGCTGCTCTCGTTCCTGGAAGAGATCATTCCAGCATGCAGACAGGACATTCATGCCAATAATCATTGGGTAAGTAGAACATTCATCTTTAACGATCACAACACCCCGTTCTGGGATCTGAACTCCAGCGACTTCGAAGTTCAGAACAGCATAGCCAACATAGGGTATTTCAAGTCCATTCGCAGCTTTTAGTGTTAAAATAGGGGCTCTACCCATCTGATACTGAGGGAAATATTTCTTCAGCATTTGGTGTTGCATCAGAGTAACCTGAGAACCAGTATCTAAAAGTCCTGTACATTTTCCACCAGAATTTCTACTATAGGGCAATTTCCAATAAAAGTCTCTGTGGTCCTCTTATGGTCTGTCTCAGCCAAGGGCCCCACTGCTTGGACCTCTGCAGCAGGGCAATTTAGTTTAAATGCGGCCCTACAACAGCAGTTCCCCTGCAGTTCCTAGCAAAATGTCCAGGTTGCTTGCAACGACGACAAATAGGCTTACCATCAGCATCCCATTGATTTGGTTGTGTCGGATCCCGGTTTCGGCTGGTAGTAGCCCTAGTAGACGGAACATTAGGGCTGAGTTCACACCACAAAGGTTTCAGCTCTTTGATTACCTCTTGGGTCAACTCGCGCATTTGGCCACGCATTTCTTGCAGCAACTCTTGTTTCAGCTCCGCCCTCCAATCCGCCTGTTGTGGACGAGAATGAGATGCACTGGTCTCACGGATCACTGAACATGACGTATCATACCTGTTGGGCCCATATTCGGTTTCCAATAGTAAGGCTTCTTGGTGTAGGTCTGCGAAGGTCCCTGCCGGCATTCTCCGAGCAAAAGTCTGCAAAGCCCGTCTGAACGGTCCATCTTCTAGCCCCAACAACAGCTGGTCTTTCAACTGTGTTTCAGTGAGGGCTCCCTCCGGGTTTCGCCTCCGCAGTCTGCAGAAAAGTTCCCTCAATCGTAAAAGCTTTAAAAGTCTCACCTGGCCTCTGTCTACAACTAAAGAATTGTGTTCTTAGGACAGGAAGTGGTACTTCAGCTGCATACAAGTTATCCAAGTGTTTGAAAATTTTCACTGCTGTATCTCTATCCCCAGCTTCTAACACATTTACTTCTCGCTTTGCTTCTCCCGATAGAGCACCCATTAGAATCTGCACCTTCCTAGGTTCTGTAAGATCTTGTACCTCTAACAAACCTTGTACCTGTTCTTTCCAATCAGAGTACATAAAATCACCATCAGATCCTTTAAACTTAGGTACCCAAGGGAAATAACACCTTTTTGACCCATCTAACATGTCTGCAACAGAATCACAAGTAACCTGAACAAAACCAACCACTTTTGGAGTTTGCTCTTTAGGAAGACAAGATTTTTTCTTCAACACAGGACAAACTGCAATAAGATGACCAGACTCATGACGATAAAAACATTCCCGGTTTTCGGACCAAGGAGACACATTAGCCGTTCTAAGTCTGTGTACGCTTCTCTCTGGACTAAACTTATCACCACCAGGAAACAAAACAAAGCTTCCCTTGTGGGTCAAAACAAGTTCATCACTACAGACCGCAGCCTGTGCTACAGATGAAACTTTTTGTTCATTCAAATGAACCACAATTTTATACGGCAGCGAATTTTTAAAATCCTCCAACAAAATAAGTTCCCGAAGCTGCTCAATTTGTCACCTTGCTGGACTGAATCCACTTATCAAAAAGGTTTGCTTTTTCACGAGCAAACTATAAACGTCTGATTGGCAGTTTTTAAATGCGAACAAAATCTGACGATAGGCCTCAGGCACCAACTCATATACCCTCAACACAGCACTTTTCAACACATCATAATTAAGACTATCCTCAAGAGACAATGCAGAACAGACTTCCTGAGCCTTCCCAATCAGTCTGCACTGCAGCAACAGTGGCCAAACCTCCCTTGGCCAATTCAAAGCGCTAGCTATGCGCTCAAAAGCACCAAAATACGAATCCACTTCAGTTTCCCTGAATATGGGTACTAAACGAATCTGCCTATTAATATCAAAATCCCTAGGATTCTCTGCTGAAGGCAACACAGATGAGGTAGCAGAAGCATCCGGCGAAACTACAGGAGCTGGCACATGTGGAGACATAACAGCGTCAGGTGCAGGAGACGCAACCCCAGTGCCACGCCTATCCCCACTTTCTAACTCATACTGCCTAACACGTAGGAGCTGGGTTTCATGTTCCTGGCGTTTAACTTGCAGATCAAGCTCTTTCAAATGAATAGCTAACCTAAGAGCTTCATTACTTAAGCTAACAAGGGGATGTGAAACAGGAGCAGAAACAGAAAGCTTACCCAGATTAAGAGCAGCTGTCTCCAACCCTGTCTCTGAACTAACAACTTCAGTAGATATAATACCAGCAGCAATTAACCCCTCCTGCAGCACCTCCATCATTACCTGTTTAGTAGCTGATTTGGACACAGAAATCTCATAAAAATCTGCAATCAGCAATAAATCAGTCCTACGACAACTAGCCAAAGCTTGTAAAGAAGGATTTTGCCAAAATGCCTCAATACTAAACTCCATCATTCCATACAAACACTATCCCCCACACCACAAGAAAAAACTGCCAATCAGAAAGAATCAAAACACACTCACCAGCAAGGGACCCAAACCACAAAGGAGAAAAGCGAAAACGGACGGACAAGCCCCCATTTTGTTACATCCTCTAGGGGTAGGACGCACAAAAGGTTTGAGTGAGTGCCCACTCAGTCTCAGACCAAACAATCAACACAAAAAACTAAGTAGAGCAGATTGTTTTATTATTCTTAACAGTTCTCGAGATTCACCAACTTCTGGAACAAATGCCCAAAAATAACAGGATTTTAAAAGCTTCAGGATGACCCCAGGCCAAAACAACAAACAAATCACCAAAAAAAAAAAAAAAAAAAAAAGAGGCATTAAACTTGCCCTGAAAACCAAACCAAAAGAAAATAAATTACAAAGAAACTACCCTGCCTACTCTTTTCCAAAAAACAGAGGCAAAAGTCCCAACAAAAAAAGGCAGGTCACCCCTAAGAATCCTGCTACTAAACATCAAACAACATAAGAAATTTGGTCTGGTGGGCATCTGGTGGGCGTCTGGTGGGCGTCCACTGGAGCACCACATGTCGGCTCAACAGGAAAACAATCTGTGCAGCACACCGACTGCCAGACAAAGGGCCCTTTTGAATTTTCCCGTCATCAGATCCAGCCAATAGAAACTGCACAACTGGGTGGAGCAACAAGCAACCAACTCAGCAGAGCAGCCAATCACTACCACAACACCTGACCTGAAATAGACCAGAAACAAAACAAACAGACCTACAAAACACAGAACGTAACAACAGTCACAAGGCCGGAACTCCATACACATCTAAACATGCTGACTTTAACTACATGGGTGGCTAGTAGTGCGTACAGGTTAGATGGCTGCCCCCCAGCTTACACCAAACCCAATCCCGGGGTACATAACTAACACACACACACACACACACACACACGCACGCACAGTCATACTGTGCAGTAACATACACCTGGTTGCAGCCCATGGCTTTATCTGTGAGTATAAGCAAATATTAAATACAAAGATCATGATCCCTCTAGGCGGCATGGTGGCGTGGTGGGTAGCGCTGTCGCCTCACAGCGAGAAGGGCCTGGGTTCGATTCCCCGGCCGGGCGGCCAGGGTCCTCTCTGTGTGGAGTTTGCATGTTCTCCCCGTGTCTGCGTGGGTTTCCTGCGGGCTCTCCGGTTTCCTCCCACAGTCCAAAAGATATGCAGTCAGGCCAATTGGACATGCTACATTGCCCCTAGGTGTGTGAGTGACTGTCTGTGTCTGTCTGTCTGCCCTGCGATGGACTGGCGACCTGTCCAGGGTGTATCCTGCCTTTCGCCCGTAGACTGCTGGGATAGGCTCCAGCATCCCCCCGCGACCCTGACGGAGAAGCGGCTTAGAACATGGATGGATGGATGGATGATCCCTCTAGCATACTTCCTTTACAGTAACTGAGTAAATGTAGTTTATTACTGAACATAAGTAGTTTTTTCGTTTATCTGTACTTTACTGAAGTTTTTCCATTTTGGGCGACTTTTTACTTTTACTCCACTACATTTTGAGAAATCTGTCATTCCTTTTGGTTTTTGTGTGTATAAAAATGTAACATGTCAAAACAAAAGAAGCGCAAAGCATCATACAGACCCAGTGCAGCACACGGTTCAACGTCAGTGCAGCTGCGTAAAAATTTGGGAGCAGGTACGTCACCTAAATGATGAACTAACCTAACTTTGTGTAAATAGACCACAATATAGAAATATGTACACATATGCAGTCGTGACTGGCATGTTTCTTTTTTTCTGAATTCATACAAACACTTTCATTTTATAGTAAATTAGTTTAGGTTAGTTTATGTTTATGAACAGAGGCCTACAGATCAATACAGTAAAGGAAAACTTATTTGTGAACTTGCGTTTAAAGCAAGTTTTTATTGAACTTGTAACTAAATTACAAAGTAATCTTAAACTGAAACTTTGCTTGTTTGTAAAAGTGATTTCAGAGCCACTCGTTTCTCCCTGATGAAAACTGTTTACCTCCAGTTTTTTGTGCTTATGATCATTTTAATAGACGTCAGCATCACTAATTAATGACGTTCTATCAAAAGACTGGTTTACCAAGAGAGACACTGGAGGATTTTCACCTTCCTGAATTCAGGAAGTGAGTCTTGTTATAAAAATGATACCAGGACATCAGAGCCATAATTAATCTTATAGTACTTTTATTTTTGATACTTAAGTACATTTGAAGGCAAATGTACTTTTACTCAAGTGGAGGTCTAGAGTAAGGACTTCTACTTTTACTGGAGTAGTATTTTACCTTGAGTGTCTCTACTTTAACTCAAGTACATGATTTGTGTACTTCGTCCACCTCTGTCAAGGACACACATCAAAGGAATTCAAGTAAGTAACCTTTTACATGATTTATATGTCCCTACCTGTAATGGTTACACTACCAGTCTCTAGCATGAAAAAGGGAGGGGGATGGAGTGTAAAACTCACCACATCACTCTACTAATCCTCTACATTCTCTGGATCTCCAGTAGTTTTCATTATATTGTGAATATTCAGTTTCAAAAAGATGTAAAAACAGAGCCATACAAGTCTGTTCTTACCTGCTGAGACACGGTTCATGCTCCCACCCACCCTATGACAGAGTGATGAAACAAAGGAGCACATTCAGTGCGAGACTCATTCTACTAAAATGCACCTCAGAATGCCACAGGACGTGATTCTTACCTGTAGCCATTAAACTCTATAACTCCTCCCTCAATGTACAATAACTCAGAGGTGCAATAATTTGAACTGTTTTATACAGTATGTTTCATATTTATTATTACAGTCACTGCCACTTACTGTATTTGTAAGAATTTAAACTTGTACAAATTGCAAATTTCTATTTTTTGTCTTAAATAATTAAAATGTTTATTCTTTTAAATAAATTGTTGCAACTGTAACAACTGGAATTTGTCTCTGAGATCAATAAAGTATTCTGATTCCGATTCTGATAATGTACAACATCTTGACTGTAAAGATATCATCACAAAAACTGATCAAACTCTTTGCCTACAAAAGAACGACTGTGGTGTCTCACAAAAGAACTTCAAATCAATCAGGATCTGCTCTACGTTTACTAAATGTTGCAGTTCTCTTCATTAGCCGTTTGTCAGAAGTAGCATGTAAACTGCTTAAAGATGTTTTTGATGCCTCAACACCAACTCAATAAGCCTATAACTGTGACGAGTGGTAAAGAAAGTGTAAGAAAGATGGTGAAAAATGGTTTAGTTGAAGTGATGCATGATATTTTGACCCGGTCTGACATGAATCCTTATGAAAAGGCCAAGTTTTATGCATCAGCCCTGCAAAGATTTTTGAACATAGTCAAAGAAAGAGATGAAGAAGCAACTCAACTAAACCAGTCCTACCTGTTAAATCAGAAAATAAGACTGTGACCAGACTGGTTCTCCAAATTATCTTTCAGTAGATGGTTCTTTTCTGTCCACCTCTGCATTAGGGTGCATCAAGTGAAGGCTGATGCTGCATTGCTGTATTTCAAAGGAGAACTGTGACTATTAGAGCTAGGTCTTCAGTTTGGACTATAAATATCTAAACTATGATAATGCTAATTTTTGCTAGCCCCCGTATGGAACTGTAGTAGTATGTTAGTGCTAAGCTAACATTAGTGCACATGAACATTATTTGTCCATTCTATATAAAAGGTGGACATTTCAAGCTTGTAAAACAGACATGGACATCTACCAGAACCTGTATGTATCAGTTTTACAGCAATTCTTTCAGTAAATTGTCCTGACATGGAGCTGCTGCTGCTGCTGTTTTACATTCCTAACAAACTAAGCCAGACCTCTCTGGACTACAGCTCACATTCACAGTCAGTGACATATCTAGAACTCTTAGAAGGACTACAGTGATATTTTTGTTTCAATAAGTCGGTCACTTCCTAAATATGTTGCTAGTTAATGTGACGTGTAAGGCCTTCAGTCCAGCTCCTGAAGTCCTAACCAATGGGAGAGCTCACTTGGCTGCATCTACCCAGATACCACAGAGAAAACAATCCTGACTGGATCATTTTCCATTGTGGATTTCAAGAATTTAACCCTTTTGTTTCTAACAAATGTTGAAATAAGAGCATTACTACGACACTTTCAGTGTTAAAATAATACAATAAAATTGAGCAAACAGAGAGATTTTATTTTACAGAAATCATTAAAAGGAAAGAAAGACATCATTTAAAAAAGTGAAATCATTGACATTTAAGGAATTTTAACTTAGACATCTTCATAGAAATAAAGAACACAAAATGAAGCTTAACAGTAACTAATAACAAACAATATTCATAACATTACAATAAACTTTAAACAGTAACTTATTTTTTTTTTTTCTTTTTTTTTTGCTTTTTGGTAGTTTAAGTAAAGGCCAACATCTCCTTCTCTCCATCATCCTGATGCCTCCTCCAAGTCTTTGAGTCTTTCAATCTATTTCCTCCTGATCTGGCCCTTTGGTGTCGTGCATGAACTGCACCTCCAGCTTCGGGAGCATAAAGAAGAGGCCGCCGCGGAGCTACAGGTCAAAGCAGCAAAGAGGACAATGTACATTCACTGAAGGTAAAGAGACGGACTCATGAGTTAAAGGTGGAATTTCATTATTAGTAGAAATTCCTGCCTAAATGGTTAAGATGGAAACAGAGTCATTCAGAGTGGTTTGGTGTGAAATGATCTGTTCTAGAGAAACTTAGAGTCAGAACTCTTCACAGTGGTGGTGACAGGAACCAGACCTCCACCTCTAAAAGCCCTCTCACAGAATGTCACTACACACGATGGTTAAAAATACACTTCCTGATGTCTGAGACATTGTTTTATAATACTTTTGAGAAGTTTTTGGCCAAAAATATATATTTTAATAGGAGACAGGATCTATGCAGAGTAATATGAGGCAAAATATTTGCCAAAGAAAATATTTGTTTACATTTATCACGATTTTACCATCATCAATATTCCTTGTAAAACTCAGAGGACATGTGTAGGTTCACTGGTGGTTTTGGATAGTAAAATGTCTATATTTGTCTTGTAGTCATGGTGACTCCTGGTTCCTATCACCACCACTGTAAAGAAATCTGAGCCATTTCACACCAAACCACTCTGAATCACTCTGTTTACATCTCAAACACTGAATTAGACAGAAAATTAGAAAAAAAAATCCCCCATAAAGGTCATCATTTTGACCTCACGTTACCCACTATACATAATAAATACTAATAATACAAACCGTTTTTACCCTGGATTTCCAGCCCCAGTTAACCTTCAACGTCAAGATCTGCATCTCAAACTCCTGGTGCTGATCTGTGACGTTGTTGTCAGAAGAGGTCCTAATGGTTTTTATCTCCTCCTGCTCCTCTGGTGTCCTCATAGTGTCCAGCAGCAGCTCTAGAAGGAGAAAAACACAGTTCAACAACATTTCCATTCAGTTTATGCCCCTCTAGTCCAGGCTAGGCACTGGGCATGGAGACTTTAGGCTCATGTGTGGCTGTTCCACAGTGTCCCATTCTGTTGGTCAGTGCTTTTCTATGGAGATTATAGAAGCTAAGTGGAGGCAACTGAGCTCATGTGTCAGCAATGATTGCATATCAACGGGGAATTCCACTGATATTTCACATCAAATGGCCGAATTATTCAGAACTTTAAAAAATACATTGCAATTCCCCTTTAATGTAGCTAAATGTATTCATTAGAAGGGTGTCTTCAAATTTTTAGACATATAGTGTATATAAACATCATTTCTCACCACTTTTCTCAGGGATGTAGACAGACGTCAGAGTGGTGGTGGTCTGTCCACTCAGATTCATTTCATTTCCCTCCCTGAGAGGCTTATTAGCAGAGCTGATAAATTTCTGGAGAGGCTCGATCAAGGAGACAGGATGTGAGGTCACAGGGTGGACGACACAAAGGGTCTCTACAACACAAAGCAGCAGTGAAATGTCATGTAGTTGATTTTAATACACAATTACTGCTTATTTTGCAGAATTTAACATACTGGGAAAAATAATGAACTTTTACATGGACCACATTTTCTGTTTTTTCCCTAATATGTAAATACAGTAAATAAACAGTAAACAGAGCATTAAACTGTGCAGAGCTGTGATCTCTGTAGAGGATATGTTCACTTATTTTCACAACAACAACATGTAACTAGTCCAGAGGTACCCAAACTTTTGCACACAAGAGTAACTACACATCAGGTCTGTTTTTGTGGTGCTGGTGCTGATAGATACTCGCTAGTCAGGTGTGTATCCACAGCAGATTTAATAGAGCATGTATAACATACCGTTCAGCTCTGTGAGTCTCTCTGACCACGTCCTCTTCCTCATCATCTTCCTATTCAGCATCATGACCTCACAGTCCTGTAGACGGACACTGACGCTGTGATTAAAGGGGACCTTGATTGTGTTCATCTCCCACCCATTGAGTCTGGTCAGAGTGCTGTGAGGAGTTGAGTTGAGGAGCAGGTCTAGGAGGAGTAAAACCCAGTTTAACCACATTTTCATTCACTGCAGTGGAGGTGACCATCAGTATTAGCACTGTAATACTAAACACTGTTAATATCAACATGCAAACCTATAGAAATATAAATGTGAATGTATGACTGATTCATATTCGTCATTTCTCTATTTAACATTTGCACTGTTTCTTCAATCTTACCATTAATCTGCACTGTGATTGGTTGAATGCTGTCAGTAGTTGCTCCACTGATGCTGCAAACTGGGCCAGAAAAACATTTACATTAAAGACAATTACTATACAGTACACTGCAAGAACAATCTATGCAAGTGAAATGATCTTAAATCTACTTAAAATATCAAATATTTCTCACTATGAGATTCTTGTGAGAAGACTCTGAGACTATTTAACATATTTCTGGACATTTTTCTACTTTGGAATCATTTTCTGTAGTGAAAGTTTTAAATGGACAGATAATTTTGCACAAAATCATTTGTGTTATTCCCCGAAACAGGTGCAATGATCAGCCAATGGAATAAGACACTTTCAATTAGTAACACTATAGCTAGAAACAATAACATCTCATAATATTCTTACAACAGTCTTGTAATGAGACATATTAGATATATTGGCTTGATTAGAGACGTTTTTTTCAGTATATATGAAAACACTGCCTAAATGAGACCTTGGCCAGTGAAATGATCTTATATCTAGTTAATATATCTTATATCCTTAATATTTGTTGTAAGCTTATTATAAGAACACAGCACTGTAATCTCCTGCTGTCTGCTTCACCTTGTTCCTCAACATGGTGGTCAGGCTTCTGAACGTCATGGACGATGTCACTCCAGCTCAGCTGCTCGTCTCTCTCTCTCAAGCGCTTCAGCCAATTTCTCTCCATCACTGAAGCACAATCCAGATTAAATCCATCATCTAAACTCTCAGCAGTGATCTTATCAGCTCTGTTAGCTGTGCAGGTGGAGTGGTCGGTGGTGATGAGGGCGAGAGACACTTCTAATGAACAGAGAAAGTAAATGATGAATCAAAGGAACAATGAAAGTCAAGCGTGTGAGCTTCTTAATGTTGATGACAAGAGTGGAAAGCATGGCAAACTGCTACCTTGCTCCTCTTTGAGCTTAGTCGCCCATTCGGTTTTAGTCTGGGTCCTGCTGTGGTCAGGCTGGGCTACAGCAGAGCTGTTAGAGTCACTGGATTCCTCCAGCTGCTGCTCCACGTTCTCATCAGAAGCAGTGAAGGTCCACTTCATAAATGCTTCCTGCAGCAGCTCTGATGTGAGAAAGAAAGTGGGTTAAAGACACTTTGTATGTTTACAGTTACAGCCTGTAGCTCATCTGCTGAAAAGTTTACCCCCCCCTCTAGACTGAAACAGTCCTTATGACCACATCGTGAGTGGGCGGGGTTAAATTGTTGCAAGCTGAAAAGGCAGATGTATGGAAATACAATCACAAAAACAATTAACTCAACATCAGTGAAACAGGTGTCTGTATGGACTGGAGACTAAACAGGACAAACACCTGCGTCAAACACCTTTATTTTGAAAAAGTGAGTAAAGCTCAGTTTACTATGATGTTTAAACAGTGGCTGAGTTCTCTTCATTCTCTCTCACAGGTTACCTTCAAGCAGTTGCTGAATCAGCTCAGCTTCAGCAGACGCAGCACTGCTGGATTCCTCGTAGACTGGAAGACCTGAAATGATGAAATTAGTAGAGAAATTGGTCTTTATCTGCTTTAAAGTATTAATTATGAACTCTTATTTTATCATGCATTCCTGGCTGAACTTACAGAGCAGATCTGCTGCCACACAGTCCTTCTCCTCCTCCTCCTCCTCCTCCAGCAACATCTCCTCCTCTGTTCTGTCTCTAATGTTCTCCAGCTCTGCCTTCTGCTCCTCCACCACAACTGGGCTCTCCACACTGACCCCTTCCTCCACAGCTGGGCTCTCCACACTAACCCCCTTCAGGACCTCAACATTCTCCATAACCTTCCTCTCCTCCTCGATATCCAACACCTGCTGCTTCTCTTCTTTCTTCCTCTCCATGATCACCACCACCACAATTCTGATCTTTTTCTTGCTCTTCTTCTCAGACTTCAGCTCCTCCATAACCTTCTGCAGCTGGATCTTCTCCTCCTCCACCACAGCTGTCTTTACATTAAGCTCCTGCAGCAGAATCTCTTTCTGCGTCTTGTTATTGTCTTCAACTTTCACCTCCTCCTCTACATCCTGCTCCTCCTGCTTCTCCTCTTCCTTCATCTGTTTATGTTAGAATTGATGTTCAGATTATTTTACTGTATTTAAAGCTGACTGACTGTTCAGTGCTGATTTCCACACCTGCTGAACACTGAACAACCACAATGACCAACTTCAAAAAAGAGACTTAAACCTGTTTTACTTAGTTTAGGACTTTATTGGCTGTTCTGTTTTTGTTTTTACATTTTAATATATAACAGAATAAAATTATGTGGCTTAGAAGATGCGTGTTTGTGTGTGTGAATAAAATTATGGAAATTTTTCTTTAAATTCAGTTTTTTATTTCCAATTATCCTTTTTAAGTGTTCTTTTTTATGTTGTATTTTTTTTCATTTCCTTTGTCTTCAGAATCTCTGTACATCTTCACTCTCATAAATAAAGACTTTACATATTATTTTCATACCAAATTTGGAATTATACATAGCAAATGCTGAATAATTTTAGTAGTATTTGAGTATTTAGTAGTACATAATGAATAATTCATAGTACCTAATGAATAATTCATGTTATAAAACGGATGGTTTTGGTCCTAAAATCTGATTGGCTGAGCCGTGTTCATAGCCGTTGTAAAATCATGGGGATCTGCACAGCAATGACCGCCTCACAGCAACTGAACTCTGTATTACTGCACCACGATATGAAAAAACCCTTGTGCTGTTAATGGAATAATCTCTGACTGTAATGCTGCTCACATGGACCACCGAGTTATCGACCCGTATTTTGTTTGAATTGAGTTGCTGGAAACTTATGATCTTAACTAGAACTAGAACTAGACTGGTCAGCTAGACTTGCAGAGGTGATTTTGTGACCAAAAAGTACTTAATATTAATAATAACGTAATTTATTCACTGAAAATGTTATTTTTTTATTGTATTTTATGTTGATGCCGTTTTATAAAAGCAATAAGCCACTCGATGCTGTGCGTTACTGCATTTTATATTACAGTAAAGGAAGTTTAGAGCTCAACACAATGATACAATCACAGTAACACACAGCCTCTCGGGGCTTATTGCTTTAGTAGATACTGAATAGTTCACAGTAGATACTGACTAATTCATAGTTAACAATGAATAATTCATAATTGATACTGAACTCTCCTCAGCTCTCACCTCCTCAGAATCATGCACCTCCTGTTGCTCTTCACCTTTCATCTCTATTTTTACCTCCTCCTCCTCCTTTAACATTTGTTTCTCCTCCTCAACAACAGTCTCTGTCTCCTTCATGCCTCCTTCCTTCTGCACCACCACCAGCTTCTCAACCTGCTCCTCCTCACTTCCGCTCTCCTTCTTCTTCCTCCTCCATTTTTTTACTGTCTCAAGACGTCCTGCTTTACTCAGCTGACGTGTTTCGTTTGGTTCGTCTTCGTCCACTTGCGGCCAAAAGCAGCAGAGCAGCATTTTGTCTGCAGTTTGTGTCGATGTCCAGCAGCCAAATGACCACAGTCTGAGTTCCTCTCAGTGCTAAAGCTCTAAAATGTGTCTGTGACATCACTCATTTAAAGTGTTCTCACAAACAAGCTTTTTTGAAAGACGTTGGTTACTGTTGCCACACATTGAACGTCATGGAATTCTAAGTTGCTCTTATTGGAGTATATGGACAATAAACACTGAGGAACCCTCACTGTATACATACATACATATAGCTGTTCAAATGACATGTTCTGTTGATTTCTAAGAGAAAATAAGTTCAGGTGTCCAGTCAAGTGGTCTTTATTGTTATTCCTCTATATAACTTTCATACATTGGAGTGAAATGCATGGTCTTTTAGCCCTCACAAGACACAACAGCAGTACATCATACAGAACCACTCAGAGTGAAGAGACACGAAGGAGTGAAACGAAAATATAACCCCATTTCCAAAAAAGTTGGGATGCTGCACAAAATCTATATAAAACAAATTCACTGCAGTGCAAGTAATATTATATATTTAATTGAAACTCAAAATATATTTAATTTGAAATGTGGACTCGTCAGACCACAGGACACTTTTCCACTTTGCATCAGTCCATCTCAGATGAGCTCGGGCCCAGAGAAGCCGGCGGCGTTTCTGGGTGTTGGTGATATATGGCTTTGGCTTTGCCTGGTAGAGTTTTAACTTGCACTTATAGATGGAGCGACGAACTGTGTTCACTAACAGTGGTTTTCTGAAGTGTTCCTGAGCCCATGTGATAATATCCGTTACAGAATGATGAGATAAAACCATAATTATCATGATAGAACTTTTCCTCGATAAAGCGATAAGAAAGGTTCCATACATTTTTGATATAATACACGATTCTCACACTTGCATGTTGTAGTGAAAGCCTGTTGGTAGCATTTTCTACTTTAAGGAAAGCAACAATACTCTGCTGTATTATGTTTTATGCTGCTAGCTGATGTTTGAATATTGCAATGTGCTCTGACATGGATGTTATAGGAGTGATGGCAGTAAGGCGGTGTGATCCATCACTGACCTACTGAGCCAGCTATTATTTGCTGTTTGTACTAAACTGATGTTGTTAAGAAACTAAACAGTTCAGCTCTGTTGTTGGCGACTTGTTTAGCATTTGTAACAGGATAGCCGAGCGCTCGTCACCAGACAGCTAAAAATAATCTTTTCTTTCTTAAATTATGACTATTACAAAAACTGCGGCTGTGCTTATCCAGCTGATAAAAACAGCCAACCAGTAACTTCCTCCCACTGTCCCATGACAGATTTGTGAAATGTTCCACTGTTTGGAGGGTGTTTGTCATGTTCCGACTATAAAGGATAGTTTAAAACAGCAATTAATCACCCAGGAGCAAAAATCAGCCTTCAAACTTGAAATCATCATTTTGTAGTCGGTGCCCGGCTCTTTTGCCCGTATTGAGAACTCCGGACTACAGAATGACACAACTACAGTGGTCTGTTCTCGTCTCTACAATTTCCCTTTGTGCTCACTGACGTCATGAACGTACATAAGACACCCTTATAAAGGCCTAAAATTGGAGCTCAAAAGCATTTAAAAATATATCAGAGGTGTTAAAATGTTTTATGCTGTTCTGTGTTCAGGAAATAAATACATTCTTCTTTATAAAAATGTTTAAGCATTTAAAAATAATGATTGGGCTCAAACGCTCCGTCTTAACCCAATCATTTCAGACTCGCTCAGGAGCGCCTTCTAGTGTCCAAACATGCAGAAGACATCACAGAGTGGTAATTCTCCTCTCTACAAATTCTCTGATTTATTCTGACATGATTTCATTACATGAACTTGACCGTTTTGTCATGGCTGTTGTAAAATATTTACATGTGCGCAGCGCAAATCACGGCACAAAATGATGCTCTGCTCTGAGTTGTGGATCATAAATAGTGTAAACCAGGTGCTGTAAGCTTTTCACTCCTCACTCTTTCATTTGTCCTTTCTTTTTCTTCTCTTTCCTCTCCTTTTTCACAAGTTCTTAAGAGTTTCATACGTCATTGTGTTCCAGACGTTTAAGTCATGAGAATGAAGGCTTTTATTTTGAAAAATCTTCCTTGAGTAAATGATCAGTGAACCAGAGTGAACTTGCTTTAGCGATCTAGCATTAGCAATCTCTTCCAGTTTCTTTATTTCCCAGCATCCTCTCAGTTTGTGAAGCATCATTCATTAAATACTTTAAAATACTTAAAAAATCAAAACAAAACAAAGGAATAATTCATTTTATGAAGTGTCATTTGGCACAGCGTATCATTTTGAAGGGTCTTTGAGTGATTAACTTAATCCAAAACAGTTTAACTGGCATTACATCTAACATTAGGCTCACAAGTTCCTCCAAAAATAGAAAGAAATACAATTCTAAACCCACATTTTTGGCTGTTTATTGTATGAAAGTGTTCCCCCTTTAAACTCTAATGGACAGAAGCTGACGTCCAAAGTGTGAGAGCTTTTATTTTGGGGAAAAAAATCAAAAGTCCAGCAGCCAGTATAACCTATCCAGAGCCATGTAGAGAATCAAGAATGATGTTCGGCCTCTAAGCATCATTGTTTAAAAGACCGCTGTCAGGGCGTTTCTGCAGGTTTTGAATCATACAGACTATTACAGTGACTGATAAACAGATTCTCACGTTTTTTAAATGTGGAAAAAGCTGAACGAATTTCTCGCCTCGATCCGTCTGCAGTCACACGTTTCAGTTTCTGTAGAGACAAATCGACGGCTCGTGACAGATACCAGATATCGTAGAGATCATCGGCCTCTTCCTGCCAGAATGGTTTCTGGTGGAAACTGTGACTGAAATCTAAAGAGGAAAAATGTCTGAAATTAGGACCAAAAAATTCTAGAAACACATTTAATTTTACTTACTCAGAGGACGTCTTGCTGTAGGGCTGAATTTGACCTTGTTGTGTTTTTTAATCAATCTTTTCACGTCTTTTCAAAAAAACAAGCAAAACATAAATGTCTCCACAACAAAATACAGAATCATAGGACATATTACACACAAAAATACTTACTTGGGTTTTGTGCTTCATGGGAGTCAGAAAAGCAAGAGGTGCTATCAGGAGCTGAAAACATCAGAAAACAATGTCAACTTGAGCATCAGTTCATTTTAGCTAATTGTCTGAATAATCAGTCAGAAACTAATTACACATAATTGCTTACTTTTAAAACTCTCATTGATGTCCTTTTTCTAGAGCACCATGCTGTATGCCGAAAATCATTCAGGTAACAACATATTTCATGTAATGCACACTTTGAACACAAGGAGTGAGTCAGGAGACACACACACACACACACAGTCTATGGCTCTGTCACTGAAGTGTTGAATCAATGTAAAGGTGTAATCAGAGCAATATTTCAGTTTTAATTTTGAGTATATACTATACACACATTAAAATACATGCATTTGATGTGATAGCTAATCAAGTTACACTACATTCATAAATAATGTTAATTAGCAGTTTTTTTCTATTGCTTACACAGTGAATGATGAAAGTTAGTGAAACATGACACTGAAGAAAAAACCTCAGCCCAGATTTTAAGTATCTGTATTCTTTATTCTTCATTCTGTCCAAGTTACATTTTGTAATTGCAGTATTCAGAATACAGTTATTTTTCACATTTTTACAGAAGGACATTTAGAATTTTTCCCACTAAATTAAATAAAACACGCCATCTCAAAATATACACCACTGATAGTTGGTTTTAAATCAGTGAACTGTATGTTTGGGTTTTGGGATGAGATTAAGGTTAGGATTAGGACTGAGTTTAGGGTTTGGTTCTGGGTATAAGGTTGGTAAGGTTAGGGTGTGTAACAGAAATAACAGTTTAACATTATATCTAATTATTGTAAGCAATGTATCAACAAAGCATCTTTAACATATTTACCTCAATGTATTCAGATGCTGCACTACTGCTACTTCACCAATATGTTGTTTGACATGTTACTGATAATCTGGACCCCTCAAAATAAAGTGTGACTGATGTTGAAAGTTTTGGATTGAGCACTGCAGTGTGTAACTGGTTCAATCTCAGTCAGATTGTATGAGCCCTGTGTGTCATATGGTGACATCATTGATTTGACATGATATTTGTACAGGTTTGAATGAAGTGAATGATCTGATGTTCTGCTGCTTGTGTGTGTGGCAGCATGAATTGTGTGTAGCATTTGGATGAAATGAGCCGTGTTTTGAGGATTGTGCTTAAGCAATCGTAAAAATCTGTTTTAGATTATGTAACAAAAGGAATGCTAAAAAGTCAATAATTAACATTTATTAAATACATTACTTGCTGACAAACATGATTCAATTTTCATGCTAATAAAACAATTTAAAAAATACAAAGATACAAACTGATTTTACTGCTTGTTAGATGGTGATAGCCCCTAGATGGAGGATTTAGGCTTCACGTGGTGCTAACTAACAAAGACTCCAAACAGGTAGTTTATTAAACAATAATAATAAACATAGTTTATTAAATCGCAGGACAAACAGATAAACAAGACACTGTACAAAAGGAAAGAAAATATATACACTATTTACAAGTAGGTTTGAGTAACAGTGTTACGTCCTCTAGGGGTAGGACGCACAAAAGGTTTGAGTGAGTGCCCACTCAGCCTCAGACCAAATAATCAATACAAAAAACTAAGTAGAGCAGATTGTTTTATTATTCTTAACAGTTCTCGAGATTCACCAACTTCTGGAACAAATGACCAAAAATAACAGGATTTTAAAAGCTTCAGGATGAGCCCAGGCCAAAACAAACAAATCACCTAAAAAAAAACAAAAAAACAAAACAACAAAAACAAACCACCATTGAACTTGCCCTGAAAACCAAACCAAAAGAAAATAAATTACAAAGAAACTACCCTGCCTACTCTTTTCCAATAAACAGAGGCAAAAGTCCCAACAAAAAAAAAGGCAGGTCACCCCTAAGAATCCTGCTACTAAACATCAAACAACATAAGAAATTTGGTCTGTGCTGGTGGGCATCCACTGGAGCAGCACATGTCAGCTCAACAGGAACACAATCTGTGCAGCTCGCTGACTGCCAGACAAAGGGCCCTTTTGAATTTTCCCGCCATCAGATCCAGCCAATAGAAACTGCACAACTGGGCGGAGCAACAAGCAACCAACTCAGCAGAGCAGCAAATCACTACCACAACACCTGACCTGAAATAGACCAGAAACAAAACAAACAGACCTACAAAACACAGAACATAACAACAGTCACAAGGCCGGAACTCCATACACATCTACACATGCTGACTTTAACTACATGGGTGGCAAGTAGTGAGTACAGGTGAGACCTCCTTCTGAATGGCTGCCCCCCAGCCTACACCAAACCCAATCCCGGGGTACATAACTAACACACACACACGCACGCACACACGCACACACGTCCACTACATTTCAAAGTCAAATATCTGACTTTTTACTCCACTACATTTTGAGAAATCTGTCGTTCCTTTTGGTTTTTGTGTGTATAAAAATGTAACATGTCAAAACAAAAGAAGTGCAAAGCATCATACAGACCCAGTGCAGCACACGGTTCAACGTCAGTGCAGCAGCATAAAAATTTGGGAGCAGGTACGTCACCTAAATGATGAACTAACCTAACTTTGTGTAAATAGACCACAATATAGAAATATGTACACATATGCAGTCGTGACTGGCATGTTTCTTTTTTCTGAATTCATAAAAACACTTTCATTTTATAGTAAATTAGTTTAGGTTAGTTTATGTTTATGAACAGAGGCCTACAGATCAATACAGTAAAGATAAACTTATTTGTGAACTTGCGTTTAAAGCAAGTTTTTATTCAACTTGTAACTAATTTACAAAGTAATCTTAAACTGAAACTTTGCTTGTTTGTAAAACTGATTTCAGAGCCACTCAGTTCTCCCTGATGGAAACTGTTTACCTTCAGTTTTTTGTGCTTACGATCATTTTAATAGACGTCAGCGTCACTAATTAATGACGTTCTATCAAAAGACTGGTTTACCAAGAGAGACACTGGAGGATTTTCACGTTCCTGAGTTCAGGAAGTGAGTCTTGTTATAAAAATGATACCAGGACATCAGAGCCATAATTAATCTTATAGTACTTTTATTTTTGATACTTAAGTACATTTGAAGGCAAATACTTTTGTACTTTTGCTCAAGTGGAGGTCTAGAGTAAGGACTTCTACTTTTACTGGAGTAATATTTTACCTTGAGTATCTCTACTTTAACTCAAGTAGATGATTTGTGTACTTCGTCCACCTCTGTCAAGGACACACATCAAAGGATTTCAAGTAAGTAACCTTTTACATGATTTATATGTCCCTACCTGTAATGGTTACACTAACAGTCTCCAGCATGCAAAAGGGAGGGGGATGGGGTGTAAAACTCACCACATCACTCTACAAATCCTCTACATTCTCTGGATCTCCAGTAGTTTTCATTATATTGTGAATATTCAGTTTCAAAAAGATGTAAAAACAGAGCCATACAAGTCTGTTCTTACCTGCTGAGACACGGTTCATGCTGCTGAAAAGGTTAGAGCTGTGTTCAAGTAGCAGTTGTGGACAATGGCTCCCACCCACTCTACGACACGGTGATGAAAGAAAGGAGCACATTCAGTGCGAGACTCATTCTACTAAAATGAACCACAGAGTGCCACAGGACGTGATTCTTACCTGTAGCCATTAAACTCTATAACTCCTCCCTCAATGTACAATAACTCAGAGGTGCACTAATTTCAACTGTTATACAGTATGTTTCATATTTATTATCACAGCCACTGCCACTTACTGTATTTGTAAGAATTTAAACTTGTACAAATTGCAAATTTCTCTTTTTGTCTTAAATAATTAAAATGTTTATTCTTTTAAATAAATTGTTGCAACTGTAACAACTGGAATTTCTCTCTGGGATCAATAAAGTATTCTGATTCTGATTCTGATAATGTCCAATTTACCATCTTGGCTGTAAATATGTGTCAGTGTGTGCTGATGTACTAGTATAGACAAAAAATATAATATAAACAAATATGTAGCTTTACTTTCTCTGTTTGAAGCTTTAGCTCAACTATAGCTGCTTCTCACATCTCCAACAGGAAACTCTTCCAACAAAGTAGAATTTCACTCAACATTTGACTTTTTGTGAGGCTGAAGTCGCTTCTAATTCACCAGCTTCCTTTACAAATTTGACCAGTCCACCTTAAATGAATGTAACTGCTGCACCATTTAAGGTAGAACGGGAAAGTTTTAAAATGAACCTGGCGAATGAGACGCGACTTTAGCCTTGTGACTTTGTAATGTTTGACTGTTTCTTGTTGGAGATTAAACGTATCAGGAAACCAGATGGAGTCCTTATAAATGTAAATAAGTCAGCTCGTTTCCAAATTATTGATGCTCGTCTTAAATCTTTCTCTTTGCCTCTTCGTTAGCTGCTACTTGTCTGTGTTGCTATGCTGATCAGCAGTTTGTGAAACAACCTTCAGGGTTGAAGGGTGAATTAGCATTATTATGCCTTAACTCCAGTGTTTAAGACCATGTATTGATAAAGCTCCGTTAGAATGATCATCATGATTTTACTGCAAAGGAGGATTCTTTTATTTTTACCTAAAAATCTAATTCTGCTGTGGAGCCACAACAGGAGCCGCATGCTGCTGACCCCTGACCTTGGCAGTACAGAGAAAGAAAGAAAAACACGGAACCAGCAGATGGCAGCACCAGAGACGTCTTGACTGTAAAGATATCACAAAAACTGATCAAACCCTTTGCCTACAAAAGAACGACTGTGGTGTCTCACAGAAGAACTTCAATTCAATCAGGATCTGCTCTACGTTTACTAAATGTTGCAGTTCTCTTCATTAGCCGTTTGTCAGAGGTAGCATGTAAACTGCTTAAAGATAAATAAGCCTATAACTGTGACGAGTTACTTAAATAAGACCGTGACCAGACTGGTTCTCCAAATTATCTTTCAATAGATGGTTCTTTTCTGTCCACCTCTGTATTAGTGTTCATCAAGTGAAGGCTGATGCTACACTGTTGTATTTCAAAGGAGAACTGTGACTATTAGAGCTAGGTCTTCAGTTTGGAGCATAAATATCTAAACTATGATAATGCTAATTTTTGCTAGCCCCCATATGGAACTCTAGTAGTATGTTAGTGCTAAGCTAACATTAGTGCACATGAACATTATTTGTCCATTCTATATAAAAGGTGGACATTTCAAGCTTGTAAAACAGACATGGACATCTATCAGAACCTGTATGTATCAGTTTTACAGCAATTTTTTCAGTAAATTGTCCTGACATGGAGCTGCTGCTGCTGCTGTTTTACATTCCTAACAAACTAAGCCAGACCTCTCTGGACTACAGCTCACATTCACAGTCAGTGACATATCTAGAACTCGTAGAAGGACTACAGTGATATTTTGGTTTCAATAAGTCGGTCACTTCCTAAACATGTTGCTAGTTAATGTGACGTGTAAGGCCTTCAGTCCAGCTCCTGAAGTCCTAACCAATGGGAGAGCTCACTTGGCTGCATCTACCCAGATACCAGAGAGAAAACAATCCTGATTGGATCATTTTCCATTGTGGATTTCAAGAATTTAACCCTTTTGTTTCTAACAAATGTTGAAATAAGAGCATTACTACAACACTTTCCGTGTCAAAATAATACAATAAAAATGAGCAAACAGAGAGATTTTATTTTACAGAAATCATTAAAAGGAATCATTTAAAAAATCATTTAAAAAAGTGAAATTATTGACATTTAAGGAATATTAACTTAGAAATCTTAATAGAAATGAAAAACACAAAATGAAGCTTAACAGTAACTAATAACAAACAATATTCATAACATAACAATAAACTTTAAACAGTAACTTTTTTTTTTTTGCTTTTTGGTAGTTTAAGTAAAGGCCAACATCTCCTTCTCTCCATCATCCTGATGCCTCCTCCAAGTCTTTGAGTCTTTCAATCTATTTCCTCCTGATCTGGCCCTTTGGTGTCGTGCATGAACTGCACCTCCAGCTTCGGGAGCATAAAGAAGAGGCCGCCGCGGAGCTACAGGTCAAAGCATCAAAGAGGACAATGTACATTCACTGAAGGTAAAGAGACGGACTCATGAGTTAAAGGTGGAATTTCATTATTAGTAGAAATTCCTGCCTAAATGGTTAAGATGGAAACAGAGTCATTCAGAGTGCTTTGGTGTGAAAAGATCTGTTCTAGAGAAACTTAGAGTCAGAACTCTTCACAGTGGTGGTGACAGGAACCAGACCTCCACCTCTAAAAGCCCCCTCACAGAATGTCACTACATACGATGGTTAATAATACACTTCCTGATGTCTGAGACATAGGTTTTATAATACTTTTGAGAAGTTTTTGGCCAAAAATATATATTTTAATAGGAGACAGGATCTATGCAGAGAGACATGAGGCAAAATATTTGCCAAAGAAAATGTTTGTTTACATTTATCACTATTTTACCATCATCAATATTCCTTGTAAAACTCAGAGGACATGTGTAGGTTCACTGGTGGTTTTGGATAGTAAAATGTTTATATTTGTCTTGTAGTCATGGTGACTCCTGGTTCCTAACACCACCACTGTAAAGAAATCTGAACAATTTCATACCAAACCACTCTAAATCACTCTGTTTACACCTCAAACACTGAATTAGACGGGAAAAAAAATGCCCCATAAAGGTCATGATTTTGACCTCACGTTACCCACTATACATAATAAATATTAATAATACAAACCGTTTTTACCCTGGATTTCCAGCCCCAGTTAACCTTCAACGTCAAGATCTGCATCTCAAACTCCTGGTGCTGATCTGTGACGTTGTTGTCAGAAGAGGTCTTAATGGTTTTTATCTCCTCCTGCTCCTCTGGTGTCCTCATAGAGTCCAGCAGCAGCTCTAGAAGGAGAAAAACACAGTTCAACAACATTTCCATTCAGTTTATGCCCCTCTAGTCCAGGCTAGGCACTGGGCATGGAGACTTTAGGCTCATGTGTGGCTGTTCCACAGTGTCCCATTCTGTTGGTCAGTGCTTTTCTATGGAGATTATAGAAGCTAAGTGGAGGCAACTGAGCTCATGTGTCAGCAATGATTAAACATTAAAGGGGATTCCACTGATATTTCACATCAAATGGCCAAATTATTCAGAACTTTAAAAAATACAGTGCAATTCCCCTTTAATGTAGCTAAATGTATTCATTAGAAGGGTGTCTTCAAATTTTTAGACATATAGTCCATATAAACATTATTTCTCACCACTTTTCTCAGGGATGTAGACAGACGTCAGAGTGGTGGTGGTCTGTCCACTCAGTTTCATTTCATTTCCCTCCCTGAGAGGCTTATTAGCAGAGCTGATACATTTTTGGAGAGGCTCGATCAGGGAGACAGGATGTGAGGTCACAGGGTGGACGACACAAAGGGTCTCTACAACAGAAAGCAGCAGTGAAATGTCATGTAGTTGATGTTAATACACAATTACTGCTTATTTTGCTGAATTTAACATACTGGGAAAAATAATGAACTTTTACATGGACCACATTTTCTGTTTTTTCCCTAATATGTAAATACAGTAAATAAACAGTAAACAGAGCATTAAACTGTGCAGAGCTGTGATCTCTGTAGAGGATGTGTTCACTTATTTTCACAACAACAACATGTAACTGGTCCAGAGGTACCCAAACTTTTGCACACAACAGTAACTACACGTCAGATCTGTATTTGTGGTTCTGCTTCTGGTGGATGATCGCTAGTCAGGTGTGTTACGGCCACAAAATCTCCAAATGTATTCACAGCAGATTTAATACAGCACGTCTAACATACCGTTCAGCTCTGTGAGTCTCTCTGACCACGTCCTCTTCCTCATCATCTTCATCTTCAGCATCATGACCTCAAAGTCCTGTAGACGGACACTGACGCTGTGATTAAAGGGGACCTTCATGGTGTTTGTCTCCCTCTCGTTGAGTCTGATCAGAGTGCTGTGAGGAGTTGTGTTGAGGAGCAGGTCTAGGAGGAGTAAAACCCAATTTAACCACATTTTCATTCACTGCAGTGGAAGTGACCATCAGTATTAGCACTGTAATACTAAACACTGTTAATATGAACATGCAAACCTATAGAAATATAAATGTGAATGTACGACTGATTCATATTCGTCATTTGTCTGTTTAACATTTGCACTGTTTCTTCAACCTCACCATAAATCTGCACTGTGATTGGTCGAATGCTGTCAGTAGTTGCTCCAATGATGCTGCAAACTGGGCCAGAAAAACATTTACATTAAAGACAATTACTATACAGTACACTGCAAGAACTATCTAAGCAAGTGAAATGATCTTAAATCTACTTAAAAGATAAAATATTTCTCACTATGAGATTCTTCTGAGAAGACTCTGAGATTATTTAACATATTTCTGGACATTTTTCTAATTTGGAATCATTTTCTGTAGTGAAAGTTTTAAATGGACAGATAATTTTGCACAAAATCATTTGCGTTATTCCCCGAAACAGGTGCAATGATCAGCCAATGGAATAAGACACTTTCAATTAGTAACACTATAGCTAGAAACAATAACATCTCATAATATTCTTACAACAGTCTTGTAATGAGAAATATTAGATATATTGACTTGATTAGAGACGTTTTTTTCAGTATACATGAAAACTCTGCCTAAATGATACCTTGGCCAGTGAAATGATCTTATATCTAGTTAATACAGCTCATATATTTAATATTTGTTATAAGCTTATTATAAGAATAGTCACCTTATTCCTTGTTTTAAATGATTTAGGTCAAATTATTTCACTACATTGGCGTATTAGTTTGTTTGTTTTAATCCTGTTTCTTAAAATAAGCAACATTAGCTGCGTCTAAATTGTCTCACTCAACAAAGTCACTTATTACAAGGAAAAATGTTTAGAAACAAGTTGAATAATCTTATAATAAGCCTAAAACAGTCTCATGATGAGAAATATTAGATATGTTGGTTTGTGTACTTTCACACACAGCACTGTAATCTCCTGCTGTCTGCTTCACCTTGTTCCTCAACATGGTGGTCAGGCCTCTGAACGTCATGGACGTCGTCACTCCAGCTCAGCTGCTCGTCTCTCTCTCTCAAGCACTTCAGCCAATTTCTCTCCATCACTGAAGCACAATCCAGATTACATCCATCATCTAAACTCTCAGCAGTGATCTTATCAGCTCTTTTAGCTGTGCAGGTGGAGTGGTCAGTGGTGATGAGGGCGAGAGACACTTCTAATGAATAGAGAAAGTAAATGATGAATCAAAGGAACAATGAAAGTCAAGCGTGTGAGCTTCTTAATGCTGATAACAAGAGTGGAAAGCATCACAAACTGCTACCTTGCTCCTCTTTGATCTTTGTCGCCCATTCGGTCTTAATCTGGGTCATGCTGTGGTCAGGCTGGGCTACAGCAGAGCTGTTAGAGTCACTGGATTCCTCCAGCTGCTGCTCCACATTGTCATCAGAAGCAGTGAAGGTCCACTTCATAACTGCTTCCTGCAGCAGCTCTGATGTGAGAAAAGAAAGTGGGTTAAAGACCCTTTGTATGTTTACAGTTACAGCCTGTATCTCATCTGCTGAAAAGTTTATCCCCCCCTCTAGACTGAAACAGTCCTTATGACCACATCGTGAGTGGGCGGAGCTAAACTGTTGCAAGCTGAAAAGGCAGATGTACGGAAATACAATCACAAAAACAATTAACTCAACATCAGTGGAACAGGTGTCTGTATGGACTGGAGACTAAACAGGACAAACACCTGCATCAAACACCTTTATTTTGAAAAAGTGAGTAAAGCTCAGTTTACTATGATGTTTAAACAGTGGCTGAGTTCTCTTCATTCTTTCTCACAGGTTACCTTCAAGCAGCTGCTGAATCAGCTCAGCTTCAGCAGACGCAGCATTGCTGGATTCCACACAGTCTGGAAGATCTGAAATGATGAAATTAGTAGTGAAATTGGTCGTTTATCTGCTTTAAAGTATTAATTATGAACTCTTATTTTATCATGTATTCCTGGCTGAACTTACAGAGCAGATCTGCTGCCACAAAATCCTTCTCCTCCTCCTCCTCCTCCTCCAGCAACATCTCCTCCTCTGTTCTGTCTCTAATATTCTCCAGCTCTGCCTTCTGCTCCTCCACCACAACTGGGCTCTCCACACTGACCCCTTCCTCCACAACTGGGCTCTCCACACTGACCTCTTCCTCCACAGCTGGGCTCTCCACACTAACCTCCTCCAGGACCTCAACATTCTCCATAACCTTCCTCTCCTCCTCGATATCCAACACCTGCTGCTTCTTTTCTTTCTTCCTCTCCATGATCACCACCACCACAATTCTGATCTTTTTCTTGCTCTTCTTCTCAGACTTCAGCTCCTGCATAACCTTCTGCAGCTGGATCTTCTCCTCCTCCACCACAGCTGTCTTTACATTAAGCTCCTCTAGCAGAATCTCTTTCTCCGTCTTGTTATTGTCTTCAACTTTAACCTCCTCCTCTACATCCTGCTCCTCCTGCTTCTCCTCTTCCTTCATCTGTTTATGTTAGAATTGATGTTCAGATTATTTTACTGTATTTAAAGCTGACTGACTGTTCAGTGCTGATTTCCACACCTGCTGAACACTGAACAACCACAATGACCAGCTTCAAAAAAGAGACATAAACCTGTTTTACTTAGTTTAGGACTTTATTAGCTGTTCTGTTTGTGTTTTTACAATTTAATATATAACAGAATAAAATTATGCGGCTTAGAAGATGCGTGTTTGTGTGTGTGAATAAAATTATGGAAATTTTTGTTTAAATGTAATTTTTTATTTCCGATTATCCTTTTTAAGTGTTCTTTTTTATGTTATATTTCTTTTCTTTTCCTTTGTCTTCAGAATCTCTGTACATCTTCACTCTCGTAAATAAAGAATTTACATGTTATTTTCATACCAAATTTTGAATTATTCATAGCAAATGCTGAAAAATTCAGTGTAGTTTATCACTAAATCAGAGCAGTTAATGATTAATTTAAAGGAAATACTGAGTATTTAGTAGTACGTAATGAATAATTCATAGTACCTAATGAATAATGCATGTCATAAAACGATGGTTGTGGTCCTAAAATCTGATTGGCTGAGCCGTGTTCGTAGCCGTTGTAAAATCATGGGGATGTGCACAGCTATGACCGCCTCACAGCAACTGAACTCTGTATTACTGCACCACGATATGAAAAAACCCTTGTGCTGTTAATGGAATAATCTCTGACTGTAATGCTGCTCACATGGACCACCGAGTTATCGACCCGTATTTTGTTTAAATTGAGTTGCTGGAACTAGAACTAGGCTGGTCAGCTAGACTTGCGGAGGTGATTTTGTGACCAAAAAGTACTTAATATTAATAATAATGTAATTTATTTCCTGAAAATTTAATTTTTTTATTGTATTTTGTATTGATGCCATTTTATAAAAGCAATAAGCCACTCGATGCTGTGCGTTACTGCATTTTATATTACAGTAAAGGAAGTTTAGAGCTCAACACAATGATACAATCACAGTAACGCACAGCCTCTCGGGGCTTATTGCTTTAGTAGATTCTGAATAGTTCACAGTAGATACTGACTAATTCATAGTTAACACTGAATAATTCATAATTGATACTGAACTCTCCTCAGCTCTCACCTCCTCAGAATCATGCACCTCCTGCTGCTCTTCACCTTTCATCTCCATTATTACCTCCTCCTCCTCCTTTAACATTTGTTTCTCCTCCTCAACAACAGTCTCTGTCTCCTTCATGCCTCCTTCCTTCTGCACCACCACCAGCTCCTCAACCTGCTCCTCCTCACTTCCTCTCTCCTTCTTCTTCCTCCTCCATTTCTTTTCTGTCTTAACACGTCCTGCTTTTCTCAGCTGACGTGTTTCGTTTGGTTCATCTTCGTCCACTTGCGGCCAAAAGCAGCAGAGCACCATTTTGTCTGCAGTTTGTGTCGATGTCCAGCAGCCAAATGACCACAGTCTGAGTTCCTCTCAGTGCTAAAGTTCTAAAATGTGTCTGTGACATCACTCATTTAAAGTGTTCTCACAAACAAGCTTCTTTGAAAGACGTTGGTTTCTGTTGCCGCATATTGAACGTCATGGAATTCTAAGTTGCTCTTATTGGAGTATATGGACAATAAACACTGAGGAACCCTCACTGTATACATACATACATATAGCTGTTCAAATGACATGTTCTGTTGATTTCTAAGAGATAATAAGTTCAGGTGTCCAGTCAAGTGGTCTTTATTGTTATTCCTCTATATAACTTTCATACATTGGAGTGAAATGCATGGTCTTTTAGCCCTCACAAGACACAACAGCAGTACATTATAGAGAACCACTCAGAGTGAAGAGACACGAAGGAGTGAAACGAAAATGTCACCCCGTTTACAAAAAAGTTGGGATGCTGCACAAAATGTAAATAAAAACGAATAAACTGAAGTGCAAATAATTTAAACCCTATATTTCATTGAAACTCATACAAAGACAACATATCAAATGATGAACTTTTGCAAAGAAATTTTATTGTTTTTTTGAAAAATATATGCCCATTTTAAATTTAATGACAGCAACACATTGCAAAAAAATCTGAATAGGGGCAATGAGAGAGAGGCTGAGTCTTTCAGAAATAAAGATGAATGGGCATTCAGACTTCTGTGAAAGACTGCACAAGCAAATAATGAGAAAATTCAAGAATAACTATTCTCAACATAAAATAGCCAAGAATGTTTGCTTTTTTATTATCTACATTATGTTATATCATTAAAATATTCTGAGAATCTGGAGAAATCTCTGTATGCAAGGGACAAGGTGAACTTTGGGCCCTCAGACAGCACTGCATTCAAAGCAGACATGATTCTGTAGTGGAAATCACTGCATGAGCTCAGAAACATTTCTGAAAACCACTGTTTGTGAAAACAGTTCATCACTGCATCCACAAATAAGTTAAAACTCATAAAAACAAAGAGGAAACCATACATAAACAGGGTCCAGGAATGCTGCCACCTTCTCTGGGCCTGAGCTCCTTTAAATTGTACTGAGGGGAAGTGGAAAAGTGTCTTGTGGTCTAACAAATCAACATTTGAAATTTTTGTTTGGAAATCATGGACACTGTGTTCTCCAGGCTAAAGACCAGTCATGTTGTAATCAGTGCACAGTTTAAAAGCCAGTATTCAAGATGTTATGGGGGGGCATTAATGCACATGGCATGGGTGACATGCACATCTATGAAGGCACCATTAATGCTGAACTATATATGCACAATATGCTGCTATCCAGACAACGTCTTTCACAGGGAAGGCCTTGATTATTTCAGCAACACAACTTCAAACCACATTCTGCATGTATTACGGGTGGCATGGCTCTTTATTAATAGAGTTCGGGTGCTAAACCCACCCACTGAAAACATTTGGCACATTATGAAATGAAAATTATGGCAAATGTTGGGCAACTGAAATCTTATATCAAGTAAGGATGTGAAAACATTTCTCTTTCAAAACTACAGCAGTGTCTCCTCAGTGCCCAAACACTTACAGAGTGCTGTTAAAAGAAGAGGTGATGAAACGCAGTGGTAAACATGCCACCGTCTCAAGAAATATATGAGTAGGGCTGGGAGATAAAACCATAATTATCATGATAGAACTTTTCTTCAATAGAACGATAAGAAAGGTTCCATACATTTTTGATATAATACACGATCCTCACACTCGCCTGTTCTAGTGAAAGCCTGTTGGTAGCATTTTCTACTTTAAGGAAAGCAACACTACTCTGCTGTATTATGGTTTACGCTGCTAGCTGGTGTTTGAATATTGCAATGTGCTCTGACATGGATGTTATAGGAGTGATGGCAGTAAGGCGGTGTGATCCATCACTGACCTACTGAGCCAGCTAATATTTGCTGTTTGTACTAAATTGACGTTGTTGAGAAAGTAAACAGTTCAGCTCTGTTTTTGGTGACTTTTTAACATTTGTAACAGGATAGCCGAGCGCTCGTCACCAGACAGCTAAAAATAATCTTTTCTTTCTTAAATTATGACTATTACAAAAACTGCGGCCGTACTTATCCAGTTGATAAAAACAGCCAACCAGAAACTTCCTCCCACTGTCCCATGACAGATTTGTGAAATGTTCCACTGTTTGGAGGGTGTTTGTCGTATTCCAACTATAAAGGATAGTTTAAAACAGCAATTAATCTCCCAGGAGCAAAAATCAGCCTTCAAACTTGAAATCATCATTTTGTAGTTGGTGCCCGGCTCTTTTGTCCGTATTGAGAACTCCGGACTACAGAATGACACAACTACAGTGGTCAGTTCTCGTCTCTACAATTTCCCTTGTGCTCACTGACATCATGAACGTACATAAGACCCCCTTATAAAGGCCTAAAATTGGAGCTCAAAGGCATTTAAAAATATATCAGAGGTGTTAAAATGTTTTATGCTGTTCTGTGTTCAGGAAATAAATACATTCTTCTTTATAAAAATGTTTAAGCATTTAAAAATAATGATTGGGCTCAAATGCTCCGTCTTAACCCAATCATTTCAGACTCGCTCAGGAGCGCCTTCTAGTGTCCAAACATGCAGAAGACATCACAGAGTGGTAATTCTCCTCTCTACAAATTCTCTGATTTATTCTGACATGATTTCATTACATGACTGGCTAAAATATTTACATGTCTGCAGCGCAAATCACGGCACAAAATGATGCTCTGCTCTGAGTTGTGGATCGTAAACAGTGTAAACCAGGTGCTGTAAGCTTTTCACTCCTCACTCTTTCATTTGTCCTTTCTTTTTCTTCCCTTTCCTCTCCTTTTACTCAAGTTCTTAAGTGTTTCATACGTCATTGTGTTCCAGACGTTTTAGTCATGAGAGTGAAGGCTTTTATTTTGAAAAATCTTCCTTGTGTAAATGATCAGTGAACCAGAGTGAACTTGCTTTAGCGATCTAGCATTAGCAATCTCTTCCAGTTCCTTTATTTCCCAGCATCCTTTCAGTTTGTGAAGCATCATTCATTAAATACTTTAAAATACTTAAAAAAAAACAAGACAAAACAAAAGAATTAATTCATTTTATGAAGTGTCATTTGGCACAGCGTATCATTGTGAAGGGTCTTTGAGTTATTAACTTAATCCAAAACAGTTTAACTGGCATTACATCTAACATTAGGCTCACAAGTTCCTCCTGCATTATAGAAACACATTTGGCAAAAATAGAAAGAAAAACAATTCTAAATACACATTTTTGGCTGTTTATTGTATGAAAGTGTTCCCCCTTTAAACTCTAATGGACAGAAGCTGACGTCCAAAGCGTGAGGGCTTTTATTTTGGGGAAAAAAAACAAAAGTCCAGCAGCCAGTATAACCTATCCAGAGCCATGTAGAGAATCAAGAATGATGTTCGGCCTCTTAGCATTATTGTTTAAAAGACCGCTGTCAGGGCGTTTCTGCAGGTTTTGAATCATACAGACTATTACAGTGACTGATAAACAGATGCTCACGTTTTTTTAAATGTGGAAAAAGCTGAACGAATTTCTCGCCTCGATCCGTCTGCAGTCACACGTTTGAGTTTCTGTAGAGACAAATCGACGGCTCATGACAGATACCAGATATCGTAGAGATCATCGGCCTCTTCCTGCCAGAATGGTTTCTGGTGGAAACTGTGACTGAAATCTAAAGAGGAAAAATGTCTGAAATTAGCATAAAAAAAGTCTAGAAACACATTTAATTTTACTTACTCAGAGGACGTCTTGCTGTAGGGCTGAATTCGACCATGTCGTGTTTGTTATCCAGTTTGATCTCTAAACTAATATTTTCATCATCAATCTTTTCACGTCTTTTCAACAAAACAAGCAAAACATAAATGTCTCCACAACAAAATACAGAATCACAGGACATATTACACACAAAAATACTTACTTGGGTTTTGTGCTTCATGGGAGTCAGAAAAGCAAGAGGTGCTATCAGGAGCTGAAAACATCAGAAAACAGTCTATCAACTGAACATCAGTTCATTTTAGCTAATTGTCTGAATAATCAGTCAGAAACTAATTACACATAATTGCTTACTTTTAAAACTCTCATTGATGTCCTTTTTCTAGAGCACCATGCCGTATGAACTGTCTTGTTACCCAAAAATCATTCAGGTAGCAACTTGTTTCATGTAATGCACACTTTGAACACAAGGAGTGAGTCAGGAGACACACACACACACACACACACACACACACACACACACACACACACACACACACACACACAGTCTATGGCTCTGTCACTGAAGTGTTGAATCAATGTAAAGGGGTAATCAGAGCAATATTTCAGTTTTCATTTTGAGTATATACTATACACACATTAAAATACATGCATTTGATGTGATAGCTAATCAAGTTACACTACATTCATAAATAATGTTAATTAGCAGTTTTTTCTATTGCTTACACAGTGAATGATGAAAATTAGTGAATGTCTTTAACATATTTACCTCAATGTATTCAGATGCTGCACTACTGCTACTTCACCAATATGTTGTTGACATGTTACTGATAATCTGGACCCCTCAAAATAAAGTGTGACTGATGTTGAAAGTGTTTTGGATTGAGCACTGCAGTGTGTAACTGGTTCAAACTCAGTCAGATTGTATGAGCCCTGTGTGTCACATGGTGACATCATTGATTTGACATGATATTTGTACATGTTTGAATGAAGTGAAAGATCTGATGTTCTGCTGCTTGTGTGTGTGGCAGCATGAATTGTGTGTAGCGTTTGGACGAAATGAGCCGTGTTTTGAAGATTGTGCTTAAGCAATTGTAAAAATCTGTTTTAGATTATGTAACAAAAGGAATGCTAAAAAGTCAATAATTAACATTTATTAAATAAATTACTTGTTGACAAACGTGATTCAATTTTTATGCTAATAAAACAATAAAAAAAAACACAAAGATACAAACTGATTTTACTGCTTGTTAGATGGTGATAGCCCCTAGATGGAGGATTTAGGCTTCATGTGGGCTTCATGCTTAACCTCTGTGTGGGGGGGTTGGTGCTAACTAACATAAAGACTCCAAACAGGTAGTTTATTAAACAACAATAATAAATAATAATAAACAATAATAATAAACATAAAGTTTATTAAATCACAGGACATAAACAAATAAACAAAACACTGTACAAAAGGAAAGAAAACACAATAATATATACACTATTTACAAGTAGGTTTGAGTAACAGTCACAAGGCTGGAACTCCATACACATCTACACACGCTGACTTTAACTACATGGGTGGCTAGTAGTGAGTACAGGTGAGACCTCCTTCTGAATGGCTGCCCCCCAGCCTACACCAAACCCAATCCCGGGGTACATAACTAACACACACACACACACACACACACGCACACACGCACACACACACACACACACATACACACACACACACACACACACACACACACACACACACACAGTCATACTGTGCAGTAACATACACCTGGTTGCAGCCCATGGCTTTATCAGTGAGTATAAGCAAATATTAAATACAAAGATCATGATTCCTCTAGCATACTTCCCTTCCTTTACAGCACCTGCACGAGAGGAGAGTGGAACCCCCTATATTGGTGGATCCGTCCGACTAGGATAAGAAGACCCACAGCTCTTGCCGACATCCCCTCAAGGACCAGTGGTGGACAGTAACTGAGTAAATGTAGTTTATTACTGTACATAAGTAGTTTTTTCGTTTATCTGTACTTTACTGAAGTTTTTCCATTTTGGGCGACTTTTTACTTTTACTCCACTACATTTTGAGAAATCTGTCATTCCTTTTGGTTTTTCTGTGTATAAAAATGTAACATGTCAAAACAAAAGAAGTGCAAAGCATCATACCGACCCAGTGCAGCACACGGTTCAACGTCAGTGCAGCAGTGTAAAAATTTGGGAGCAGGTACGTCACCTAAATGATGAACTAACCTAACTTTGTGTAAATAGACCACAATATAGAAATATGTACATATATGCAGTTGTGACTGGCATGTTTCTTTTTTTCTGAATTCATACAAACACTTTCATTTTATAGTAAATTAGTTTAGGTTAGATTATGTTTATGAGCAGAGGCCTACAGATCAATACAGTAAAGGAAAACTTTTTTGTGAACTTGCGTTTAAAACTTTGCTTGTTTGTAAAAGTGATTTCAGAGCCACTCGGTTCTCCCTGATGGAAACTGTTTACCTTCAGTTTTTTGTGCTTATGATCATTTTAATAGACGTCAGCGTCACTAATTAATGACGTTCTATCAAAAGACTGGTTTCCCAAGAGAGACGCTGGAGGATTTTCACCTTCCTGAGTTCAGGAAGTGAGTCTTGTTATAAAAATGATACCAGGACATCAGAGCCATAATTAATCTTATAGTCCTTTTATTTTCGATACTTAATTACATTTGAAGGCAAATACTTTTTTACTTTTACTCAAGTTGAGGTCTGGAGTAAGGACTTCTACTTTTACTGGAGTAATATTTTACCTTGAGTATCTCTACTTTAACTCAAGTACATGACTTGTGTACTTTGTCCACCTCTGTCAAGGACACACATCAAAGGAATTCAAGTAAGTAACCTTTTACATGATTTATATGTCCCTACCTGTAATGGTTACACTAACAGTCTCCAGCATGCAAAAGGGAGGGGGATGGGGTGTAAAACTCACCACATCACTCTACTAATCCTCTACATTCTCTGGATCTCCAGTAGTTTTCATTATATTGTGAATATTCAGTTTCAAAAAGATGTAAAAACAGAGCCATACAAGTCTGTTCTTACCTGCTGAGACACGGTTCATGCTCCCACCCACACTATGACAGAGTGAAACAAAGGAGATCATTCAGTGCGAGACTCATTCTACTAAAATGCACCACAGAGTGCCACAGGACGTGATTCTTACCTGTAGCCATTAAACTCTATAACTCCTCCCTCAATGTACAATAACTCAGAGGTGCAATAATTTTAACTGTTTTATACAGTATGTTTCATATTTATTATTACAGTCACTGCCACTTACTGTATTTGTAAGAATTTAAACTTGTACAAATTGCAAATTTCTATTTTTTGTCTTAAATAATTAAAATGTTTATTCTTTTAAATAAATGGTTGCAACTGTAACAACTGGAATTTCTCTCTGAGATCAATAAAGTATTCTGATTCCGATTCTGATAATGTCCAACATCTTGACTGTAAAGATATCATCACAAAAACTGATCAAACCCTTTGCCTACAAAAGAACGACTGTGGTGTCTCACAAAAGAACTTCAAATCAATCAGGATCTGCTCTACGTTTACTAAATGTTGCAGTTCTCTTCATTAGCCGTTTGTCAGAGGTAGCATGTAAACTGCATAAAGATGTATTTGATGCCTCAACACCAACTCAATAAGCCTATAACTGTGACGAGTGGTAAAGAAAGTGTAAGAAAGATGGTGAAAAATGGTTTATTTGAAGTGATGCATCATATTTTGACCCGGTCTGACATGAATCCTTATGAAAAGGCAAAGTTTTATGCATCAGCCCTGCAAAGGTTTTTGAACATAGTCAAAGAAAGAGTTGAAGAAGCAGCTCAACTAAACCAGTTCTACCTGTTAAATCAGAAAATAAGACCGTGACCAGACTGGTTCTCCAAATTATCTTTCAATAGATGGTTCTTTTCTGTCCACCTCTGCATTAGGGTGCATCAAGTGAAGGCTGATGCTGCATTGCTGTATTTCAAAGGAGAACTGTGACTATTAGAGCTAGGTCTTCAGTTTGGACCTTAAATATCTAAACTATGATAATGCTAATTTTTGCTAGCCCCCGTATGGAACTCTAGTAGTATGTTAGTGCTAAGCTAACATTAGTGCACATTAACATTATTTGTCCATTCTATATAAAAGGTGGACATTTCAAGCTTGTAAAACAGACATGGACATCTATCAGAACCTGTATGTATCAGTTTTACAGCAATTCTTTTAGTAAATTGTCCTGACATGGAGCTGCTGCTGCTGCTGTTTTACATTCCTAACAAACTAAGCCAGACCTCTCTGGACTACAGCTCACATTCACAGTCAGTGACATATCTAGAACTCATAGAAGGACTACAGTGATATTTTTGTTTCAATAAGTCGGTCACTTCCTAAATATGTTGCTAGTTAATGTGACGTGTAAGGCCTTCAGTCCAGCTCCTGAAGTCCTAACCAATGGGAGAGCTCACTTGGATGCATCTACCCAGATACCACAGAGAAAACAATCCTGATTGGATCATTTTCCATTGTGGATTTCAAGAATTTAACCCTTTTGTTTCTAACAAATGTTGAAATAAGAGCATTACTACAACACTTTCAGTGTTAAATTAATACAATAAAAATGAGCAAACAGAGAGATTTTATTTTACAGAAATCATTAAAAGGAAAGAAAGACATCATTTAAAAAAGTGAAATCATTGACATTTAAGGAATTTTAACTTAGACATCTTCATAGAAATAAAGAACACAAAATGAAGCTTAACAGTAACTAATAACAAACAATATTCATAACATTACAATAAACTTTAAACAGTAACTTTTTTTTTTTTTTTTTGCTTTTTGGTAGTTTAAGTAAAGGCCAACATCTCCTTCTCTCCATCATCCTGATGCCTCCTCCAAGTCTTTGAGTCTTTCAATCTATTTCCTCCTGATCTGGCCCTTTGGTGTCGTGCATGAACTGCACCTCCAGCTTCGGGAGCATAAAGAAGAGGCCGCCGCGGAGCTACAGGTCAAAGCATGAAAGAGGACAATGTACATTCACTGAAGGTAAAGAGACGGACTCATGAGTTAAAGGTGGAATTTCATTATTAGTAGAAATTCCTGCCTAAATGGTTAAGATGGAAACAGAGTCATTCAGAGTGGTTTGTTATGAAATGATCTGTTCTAGAGAAACTTAGAGTCAGAACTCTTCACAGTGGTGGTGACAGGAACCAGACCTCCACCTCTAAAAGCCCCCTCACAGAATGTCACTACACACGATGGTTAAAATACACTTCCTGATGTCTGAGACATTGTTTTATAATACTTTTGAGAAGTTTTTGGCCAAAAATATATATTTTAATAGGAGACAGGATCTATGCAGAGTAATGTGAGGCAAAATATTTGCCAAAGAAAATATTTGTTTACATTTATCACTATTTTACCATCATCAATATTCCTTGTAAAACTCAGAGGACATGTGTAGGTTCACTAGTGGTTTTGGATAGTAAAATGTCTATATTTGTCTTGTAGTCATGGTGAGTCCTGGTTCCTATCACCACCACTGTAAAGAAATCTGAGCCATTTCACACCAAACCACTCTGAATCACTCTGTTTACATCTCAAACACTGAATTAGACAGGAAATTAGAAAAAAAATCCCCCATAAAGGTCATCATTTTGACCTCATGTTACCCACTATACATAATAAATACTAATAATACAAACCGTTTTTACCCTGGATTTCCAGCCCCAGTTAACCTTCAACGTCAAGATCTGCATCTCAAACTCCTGGTGCTGATCTGTGACGTTGTTGTCAGAAGAGGTCCTAATGGTTTTTATCTCCTCCTGCTCCTCCGGTGTCCTCATAGTGTCCAGCAGCAGCTCTAGAAGGAGAAAAAACACAGTTCAACAACATTTCCATTCAGTGTAAGCCCCTCTAGTCCAGGCTAGGCACTGGGCATGGAGACTTTAGGCTCATGTGTGGCTGTTCCACAGTGTCCCATTCTGTTGGTCAGTGCTTTTCTATGGAGATTATAGAAGCTAAGTGGAGGCACCTGAGCTCATGTGTCAGCAATGATTGCACATTAAAGGGGAATTCCACTGATATTTCACATCAAATGGCCAAATTATTCAGAACTTTAAAAAATACATTGCAGTTCCCCTTTAATGTAGCTAAACGTATTCATTAGAAGGGTGTCTTCAAATTTTTAGACATATAGTCCATATAAACATTATTTCTCACCACTTTTCTCAGGGATGTAGACAGACGTCAGAGTGGTGGTGGTCTGTCCACTCAGATTCATTTCATTTCCCTCCCTGAGAGGCTTATTAGCAGAGCTGATAAATTGCTGGAGAGGCTCGATCAGGGAGACAGGATGTGAGATCACAGGGTGGACGACACAAAGGGTCTCTACAACACAAAGCAGCAGTGAAATGTCATGTAGTTGATTTTAATACACAATTACTGCTTATTTTGCAGAATTTAACATACTGGGAAAAATAATGAACTTTTACATGGACCACATTTTCTGTTTTTTCCCTAATATGTCAAATACAGTAAATAAACAGTAAACAGAGCATTAAACTGTACAGAGCTGTGATCTCTGTAGAGGATATGTTCACTTATTTTCACAACAACAACATGTAACTAGTCCAGAGGTACCCAAACTTTTGCACACAACAGTAACTACACGTCAGGTCTGTTTTTGTGGTGCTGGTGCTGATAGATACTCGCTAGTCAGGTGTGTATCCACAGCAGATTTAATAGAGCATGTATAACATACCGTTCAGCTCTGTGAGTCTCTCTGACCACGTCCTCTTCCTCATCATCTTCCTCTTCAGCATCATGACCTCACAGTCCTGTAGACGGACACTGACGCTGTGATTAAAGGGGACCTTGATTGTGTTCATCTCCCACCCATTGAGTCTGGTCAGAGTGCTGTGAGGAGTTGTGTTGAGGAGCAGGTCTAGGAGGAGTAAAACCCAGTTTAACCACATTTTCATTCACTGCAGTGGAGGTGACCATCAGTATTAGCACTGTAATACTAAACACTGTTAATATCAACATGCAAACCTATAGAAATATAAATGTGAATGTACGACTGATTCATATTCGTCATTTGTCTGTTTAACATTTGCACTGTTTCTTCAATCTTACCATTAATCTGCACTGTGATTGGTCGAATGCTGTCAGTAGTTGCTCCACTGATGCTGCAAACTGGCCAGAAAAACATTTACATTAAAGACAATTACTATACAGTACACTGCAAGAACTATCTAAGCAAGTGAAATGATCTTAAATCTACTTAAAAGATCAAATATTTCTCACTATGAGATTCTTGTGAGAAGACTCTGAGATTATTTAACATATTTCTGGACATTTTTCTACTTTGGAATCATTTTCTGTAGTGAAAGTTTTAAATGGACAGATAATTTTGCACAAATCATTTGCGTTATTCCCGAAACAGGTGCAATGATCAGCCAATGGAATAAGACACTGTCAATTAGTAACACTATAGCTAGAAACAATAACATCTCATAATATTCTTACAACAGTCTTGTAATGAGAAATATTAGATATATTGACTTGATTAGAGATGTTTTTTTTCAGTATATATGAAAACTCTGCCTAAATGATACCCTTGGCCAGTGAAATGATCTTATATCTAGTTAATATATCTTATATCCTTAATATTTGTTGTAAGCATATTATAAGAATAGTCACCTTATTCCTTGTTTTAAATGATTTAGGTCAAATTATTTCACTACATTGGCGTATTAGTTTGTTTGTTTCAATCCTGTTTTTTAAAATAAGCAACATTAGCTGCGTCTATATTGTCTCACTCAACAAAGTCACTTATTACAAGAAGAAATGTTTAGAAACAAGTTGAATAATCTTATAATAAGCCTAAAACAGTCTCATGATGAGAAATATTAGATATGTTGGTTTGTGTACTTTCACACACAGCACTGTAATCTCCTGCTGTCTGCTTCACCTTGTTCCTCAACATGGTAGTCAGGCTTCTGAACGTCATGGACGATGTCACTCCAGCTCAGCTGCTCGTCTCTCTCTCTCAAGCGCTTCAGCCAATTTCTCTCCATCACTGAAGCACAATCCAGATTAAATCCATCATCTAAACTCTCAGCAGTGATCTTATCGGCTCTGTTAGCTGTGCAGGTGGAGTGGTCAGTGGTGATGAGGGCGAGAGACACTTCTAATGAATAGAGAAAGTAAATGATGAATCAAAGGAACAATGAAAGTCAAGCGTGTGAGCTTCTTAATGTGGATGACAAGAGTGGAAAGCATCACAAACTGCTACCTTGCTCCTCTTTGAGCTTAGTCACCCATTCGGTCTTAGTCTGGGTCCTGCTGTGGTCAGGCTGGGCTACAGCAGAGCTGTTAGAGTCACTGGATTCCTCCAGCTGCTGCTCCACGTTCTCATCAGAAGCAGTGAAGGTCCACTTCATAACTGCTTCCTGCAGCATCTCTGATGTGAGAAAGAAAGTGGGTTAAAGACACTTTGTATGTTTACAGTAACAGCCTGTAGCTCATCTGCTGAAAAGTTTATCCCCCCCTCTAGACTGAAATAGTCCTTATGACCACATCGTGAGTGGGCGGGGTTAAACTGTTGCAAGCTGAAAAGGCAGATGTATGGAATACAATCACAAAAACAATTAACTCAACATCAGTGGAACAGGTGTCTGTATGGACTGGACACTAAACAGGACAAACACCTGCGTCAAACACCTTTATTTTGAAAAAGTGAGTAAAACTCCGTTTACTATGATGTTTAAACAGTGGCTGAGTTCTCTTCATTCTCTCTCACAGGGTTACCTTCAAGCAGCTGCTGAATCAGCTCAGCTTCAGCAGATGCAGCACTGCTGGATTCCTCACAGACTGGAAGACCTGAAATGATGAAATTAGTAGTGAAATTGGTCGTTTATCTGCTTTAAAGTATTAATTATGAACTCTTATTTTATCATGCATTCCTGGCTGAACTTACAGAGCAGATCTGCTGCCACACAGTCCTTCTCCTCCTCCTCCTCCTCCTCCTCCAGCAACATCTCCTCCTCTGTTCTGTCTCTAATGTTCTCCAGCTCTGCCTTCTGCTCCTCCACCACAGCTGGGCTCTCCACACTAACCTCCTCCAGGACCTCAACATTCTCCATAACCTTCCTCTCCTCCTCGATATCCAACACCTGCTGCTTCTTTTCTTTCTTCCTCTCCATGATCACCACCACCACAATTCTGATCTTTTTCTTGCCCTTCAGCTCCTCCATGACCTTCTGTGGCTGGATCTTCTCCTCCTCCACCTGAGCTGTCTCCACATTAAGCTCCTCCAGCAGGACCTCTTTATTCATCTTCTCATTGTTCTCAACTTTCACCTCCTCCTTTACATCCTGCTCCTCCTGCTTCTCCCTCTTCCTTCATCTGTTTATTTTAGAATTGATGTTCAGATTATTTTACTGTATTTAAAGCTGACTGTCTGTTCAGTGCTGATTTCCACACCTGCTGAACACTGAACAACTACAATGACCAGCTTCAAAAAGAGACATAACCTGTTTTACTTAGTTTAGGACTTTATTAGCTGTTCTGTTTGTGTTTTTACATTTTAATATATAACAGAATAAAATTACGTGAACTAGGCTGGTCAGCTAGACTCGTGATAGTGATTTAATAATAACATAATTTATTTTCTGAAATTTAGTTTTTTACTGTATTTTGTGTTGGCGCCGTTTTATAAAAAGCAATAAGCCACTCGATGCTGTGCGTTACTGCGTTTTATATTACAGTAAAGGAAGTTTAGAGCTCAACGCAATGATACAATCACAGTAACGCACAGCCTCTCGGGGCTTATTGCTTAGTAGATACTGAATAGTTCACAGTAGATACTGACTAATTCATAGTTAACACTGAATAATTCATAATCGATACTGAACTCTCCTCAGCTCTCCACCTCCTCAGAATCATGCATCTCCTGTTGCTCTTCATCTTTCATCTCCATTTTTACCTCCTCCTCCTCCTTTAACATTTGTTTCTCCTCCCTCAACAACAGTCTCTGTCTCCTTCATGCCTCCCTCCTTCTGCACCACCACCAGCTTCTCAACCTGCTCCTCCTCACTTCTCTCTCTCCTTCTTACTTTCTCCTCCATTTCCTTTCTGTCTTAACACGTCCTGCTTTACTCAGCTGACGTGCTTCGTTTGGTTCGTCTTCGTCACTTGCGGCCAAAAGCAGCAGAGCACCATTTTGTCTGCAGTTTGTGTCGATGTCCAGCAGCCAAATGACCACATTCTGAGTTCCTCTCAGTGCTAAAGTTCTAAAATGTGTCTGTGACATCACTCATTTAAAGTGTTCTCACAAACAAGCTTCTTTGAAAGACATTAGTTACTGTTGCCGCATATTGAACGTCATGGAATTCTAAGTTGCTTTTATTGGAGTATATGGACAATAAACACTGAGGAACCCTCACTGTATACATACATACATATAGCTGTTCAAATGACATGTTTTGTTTGATTTCTAAGAGAAAATAAGTTCAGGTGTCCAGTCAAGTGGTCTTTATTGTTATTCCTCTATATAACTTTCATACACTGGAGTGAAATGCATGGTCTTTTAGCCCTCACAAGACACAACAGCAGTAAATCATACAGAACCACTCAGAGTGAAGAGACACGAAGGAGTGAAACGAAAATGTCACCCCGTTTACAAAAAAGTTGGGATGCTGCCACAAAATTGTAAATAAAAACGAATAACTGAAGTGCAAATAATTTAAACCCTATATTTCATTGAAACTCATACAAACACAAACATATCAAATGATGAACTTGAGAAATTTTATTGTTTTTTTTTTAAAATATATGCCCATTGGAAATTTAATGGCAGCAACACGTTGCAAAAAAAAAAAAAAACAGTATTTGCTGGCCGTGAACTTTGGGCCCTCAGACAGCACCGCATTCAAAGCAGACATGATTCTGTAGTGGAAATCACTGCATGAGCTCAGAAACACTTCTGAAAACGACTGTTTGTGAAAACAGTTCATCACTGCATCCACAAATAAGTTAAAACTCAAACACAAAGAAGAAACCATACATAAACAGGGTCCAGGAATGCTGCCACCTTCTCTGGGCCTGAGCTCCTTTAAATTGTACTGAGGGGAAATGGAAAAGTGTCTTGTGGTCTAACAAATCAACATTTGAAATTTTCGTTTGGAAATCATGGACACTGTGTTCTCCAGGCTAAAGACCAGTCAGGTTGTAATCAGTGCACAGTTTAAAAGCCAGTATTCAAGATGTTATGGGGGGGCATTAATGCACATGGCATGGGTGACATGCACATCTATGAAGGCACCATTAATGCTGAACTATATATGCACGATATGCTGCCATCCAGACAACGTCTTTCACAGGGAAGGCCTTGATTATTTCAGCAACACAACTTCAAACCATATTCTGCATGTATTACAGGTGGCATGGCTCTGTATTGATAGAGTCCGGATGCTAAACCCACCCACTGAAAACATTTGGCGCATTATGAAATGAAAATTACGGCAAATGTTGGGCAACTGAAATCTTATATCAAGTAAGGATGTGAAAACATTTCTCTTTCAAAACTACAGCAGTGTCTCCACACGGTTCAACGTCAGTGCAGCTGCGTAAAAATTTGGGAGCAGGTACGTGTGGTTTATTTAGTAGCGATGCTGTGAAGGTGTAGGAACAAACTCTTCGGTGACACTCATCTCTTGCATATAAAGATGTTTATTAGCATTGAGAGGTCGAAGTCACAGACAAGCCTTCGCGAAACAGCTTGGAGAGAACCGCCAAATGTCTCTCCCATACATCCCAACTCCTGGTTTTTTATACCTGCTAAGATAGCGTCGGTTTTCAAGGATTCAAGGATTCAAGGAGATTTTATTGTCATTCGCATCACATGGTACATGAGGTGGAACGAAATTAAGATCTCATGGTCCAGTTTACACCCAAGAGCTGTTATTAAAATAGATAAATATAAGCAAAATAAAAAAAAAAAAAACCACAAAATAGAATAGAGCAAAATAGATAAAGCTAGACAAAATAGATAAGGTAAATACACAAGAGAGGGAGAGTAGGAGAGTAGGCAGTTAGCAGCAATATGAAGTCCAGAGTGCAAGTTTGCTATAGCAGCATGATATTGAATTAGAGCAGTAGATAAAGTGTCTAGATAAGTGTCTCAGTGCGGTTTAAAGTGACAGTGTTTGTAACAGTAATTGTTCTTGTAAGTGTCAGTGCAGTGTGTTTAGTTGGAATTTAAGAGCCTTACAGCTTCTGGTATGAAGCTGTTTCTGAGTCTGGTTGTTTTGCACTTGATGCTCCGCAGCCTCCTGCCTGAGGGGAGCGGGACAAAAAGTGCGTGTGCTGGGTGGGTGGGATCCTTCCTGATGCAGGTAGCCCTTTTCCTGCATCTGGAGGTGTAAATGTCTGTGGTGCTGGGGAGGCTGACTCCAACAATCCTCTGTGCAGCCTTCACCACCCTCTGCAGAGCTTTCCTATCTGCAGCAGAGCAGCTTCCATGCCACACGTTGATGCTGGAGCACACAACGCTCTCCACCACACATCTGTAGAAGGAGGTGAGGACTGCCCTCCCGAGTCCAGCTCGTCTCAGCCTCCTGAGGAAGTAGAGCCGCTGATGTGCCTTCCTGCCGGAGTGGAAGTGTTGTTGCTCCAGGTGAGGTTCCTGCTCAGGTGCACACCCAAGTACCTGTAGCTGTCGACCACTTCCACCTCAGAACCTCCAATGTGCAGAGGGAGGTGGTCATTGTGGCCCCTTCTGAAGTCCACAATCATCTCCTTCGTCTTCTTTACGTTGATGCAGAGGTTGTTCTCTCTGCACCAACCCTCCAGGTGTTCCACCTCCTGCCTGTAGTTGGACTCATCCCTGTTTGTGATGCATCCAACCACTGCTGTGTCGTCCGCAAACTTCACAATATGACAGCCTGGATGGATAGGTGAGCAGTCATATGTAAGCAGTGTAAACAGGAGGGGGCTCAACACACAGCCCTGAGGGGAGCCAGTGCTGAGGATTATGGTGGGGGAGGAGATGTTGTGAATCCTCACAGACTGCGGCCTGTTGGTCAGGAAGTCTAGGACCCAGTTGCACATGGAAGAGCTCAGTCCAAGTGAGGAGAGTTTTGTTATCAGGGTCTGAGGAATCATGGTGTTGAAAGCAGATGTGAAGTCCACAAAGAGCATACAAACATAGGAATCCTTCTGCTCCAGGTGGGTGAGGGCAGTGTGGACCACAGAGGAGATGGCATCCTCTGTGGATCGATTCCTCCTGTACGCATACTGGTGTGGATCCACAGTGACGTTGATGGTGGCTTTGATGTGGGTCTGAACCAGTCTTTCAAAGCACTTTGTTACTATCGGTAACATCATATTTGATGTATGGCCCCTCTCAAGCCATATTTGGTATTTAACATACATTTTTTCCCAGAATGACCTTGGTCACCAAATCCCATATCTAGGCATTGTTTACATTCAGGGGGCCTCTTTCAAGCCAGATGACTCTTTTCCCAGGTCCACTGATACCCAATGGTCCTACTACTACTTCAGTCAGAGGCCCACAGAAGCAACTTCAGCCAGGATCTACACAGTATACTAACGAATATGATAGAAAATAATGTTACGACTATAGAATTAATAAGATCAAATTCACCACAAACGTCACCTAAATGATGAACTAACCTAACTTTGTTGTAAATAGACCACAATATAGAAATATGCACACATATGCAGTCGTGACTGGCATTTTTCTTTTTTTCTGAATTCATACAAACAGTTTCATTTTATAGTAAATTAGTTTAGGTTAGATTATGTTTATGAACAGAGGCCTACAGATCAATACAGTAAAGATAAACTTATTTGTGAACTTGCGTTTAAAGCAAGTTTTTATTCAACTTGTAACTAATTTACAAAGTAACCTTAAACTGAAACTTTGCTTGTTTGTAAAAGTGATTTCAGAGCCACTCGTTTCTCCCTGATGGAAACTGTTTACCTTCAGTTTTTGTAAATAAATGGTTGCAACTGTAACAACTGGCATTTCTCTCTGGGATCAATAAAGTATTCTGATTCTGATTCTGATAATGTCCAATTTACCATCTTGGCCGTAAATATGCGTCAGTGTGTGCTGATGTACTAGTATAGACAAAAAATATAATATAAACAAATATGTAGCTTTACTTTCTCTGTTTGAAGCTTTAGCTCAACTATAGCTGCTTTTCTCACATCTCCAACAGGAAACTCTTCCAAAAAAGTAGAATTTCACTCAACATTTGACTTTTTGTGAGGCTGAAGTCGCTTCTAATTCACCAGCTTCTTTTACAAATTTTACCAATCCACCTTAAATGAATGTAACTGCTGCACCATTTAAGGTAGAACGGGAAAGTTTTAAAATGAACCTGGCGAATGAGACGCGACTTTAGCCTTGTGACTTTGTAGTGTTTGACAGTTTCTTGTTGGAGATTAAACGTATCAGGAAACTAGCTGGAGTCCTTATAAATGCAAATAAGTCAGCTCGTTTCCAAATTATTCATGCTCGTCTTAAATCTTTCTCTTTGCCTCTTCGTTAGCCGCTACTTGTCTGTGTTGCTATGCTGATCAGCAGTTTGTGAACCAACCTTCAGGGTTGAAGGGTGAATTAGCATTATTATGCCTTAACTCCAATGTTTAAGACCGTGTATTGATAAAGCTCTGTTAGAATGATCATCATGATTTTACCTCAAAGGAGGATTCTTTTATTTTTACCTAAAAATCTAATTCTGCTGTGGAGCCACAACAGGAGCCGCCTGCTGCTGACCCCTGACCTTGGCGGTACAGAGAAAGAAAGAAAAAAAGACCAGCAGATGGCAGCACCAGAGACGTCTTGACTGTAAAGATATCATCACAAAACTGATCAAACCCTTTGCCTACAAAAGAACGACTGTGGTGTCTCACAGAAGAACTTCAATTCAATCAGGATCTGCTCTATGTTTACTAAATGTTGCACTTCTCTTCATTAGCCGTTTGTCAGAGGTAGCATGTAAACTGCTTAAAGATGTATTTGATGCCTCAACACCAACTCAATAAGCCTATAACTGTGACGAGTTACTTAAATAAGACCGTGACCAGCCTGGTTCTCCAAATTATCTTTCAGTAGATGGTTCTTTTCTGTCCACCTCTGCATTAGTGTTCATCAAGTGAAGGCTGATGCTGCATTGCTGTATTTCAAAGGAGAACTGTGACTATTAGAGCTAGGTCTTCAGTTTGGACCATAAATATCTAAACTATGATAATGCTAATTTTTGCTAGCCCCCATATGGAACTCTAGTAGTATGTTAGTGCTAAGCTAACATTAGTGCACATGAACATTATTTGTCCATTCTATATAAAAGGTGGACATTTCAAGCTTGTAAAACAGACATTGACCAGACCATCTACCAGAACCTGTATGTATCAGTTTTACAGCAATTTTTTCAGTAAATTGTCCTGACATGGAGCTGCTGCTGCTGCTGTTTTAAATATCTAAAAACTAAGCCAGACCTCTCTGGACTACAGCTCACATTCACAGTCAGTGACATATGTAGAACTCATAGAAGGACTACAGTGATGTTTTTGTTTCAATAAGTTGGTCACTTCCTAAATATGTTGCTAGTTAATGTGACGTGTAAGGCCTTCAGTCCAGCTCCTGAAGTCCTAACCAATGGGAGAGCTCACTTGGCTGCATCTACCCAGATACCACAGAGAAAACAATCCTGATTGGATCATTTTCCATTGTGGATTTCAAGAATTTAACCCTTTTGTTTCTAACAAATGTTGAAATAGGAGCATTACTATGACACTTTCAGTGTTAAAATAATACAATAAAAATGAGCAAACAGAGAGATTTTATTTTACAGAAATCATTAAAAGGAAAGAAAGACATCATTTAAAAAAGTGAAATTATTGACATTTAAGGAATATTAACTTAGAAATCTTAATAGAAATAAAGAACACAAAATGAAGCTTAACAGTAACTAATAACAAACAATATTCATAACATAACAATAAACTTTAAACAGTAACTTTTTTTTTTTTGCTTTTTGGTAGTTTAAGTAAAGGCCAACATCTCCTTCTCTCCATCATCCTGATGCCTCCTCCAAGTCTTTGAGTCTTTCAATCTATTTCCTCCTGATCTGGCCCTTTGGTGTCGTGCATGAACTGCACCTCCAGCTTCGGGAGCATAAAGAAGAGGCCGCCGCGGAGCTACAGGTCAAAGCATGAAAGAGGACAATGTACATTCACTGAAGGTAAAGAGACGGACTCATGAGTTAAAGGTGGAATTTCATTATTAGTAGAAATTCCTGCCTAAATGGTTAAGATGGAAACAGAGTCATTCAGAGTGCTTTGGTGTGAAAAGATCTGTTCTAGAGAAACTTAGAGTCAGAACTCTTCACAGTGGTGGTGACAGGAACCAGACCTCCACCTCTAAAAGCCCCCTCACAGAATGTCACTACATACGATGGTTAATAATACACTTCCTGATGTCTGAGACATTGTTTTATAATAGTTTTGAGAAGTTTTTGGCCAAAAATATATATTTTAATAGGAGACAGGATCTATGCAGAGAGACATGAGGCAAAATATTTGCCAAAGAAAATGTTTGTTTACATTTATCACTATTTTACCATCATCAATATTCCTTGTAAAACTCAGAGGACATGTGTAGGTTCACTGGTGGTTTTGGATAGTAAAATGTTTATATTTGTCTTGTAGTCATGGTGACTCCTGGTTCCTAACACCACCACTGTAAAGAAATCTGAACAATTTCATACCAAACCACTCTAAATCACTCTGTTTACACCTCAAACACTGAATTAGACGGGAAAAAAAATGCCCATAAAGGTCATGATTTTGACCTCACGTTACCCACTATACATAATAAATATTAATAATACAAACCGTTTTTACCCTGGATTTCCAGCCCAGTTAACCTTCAACGTCAAGATCTGCATCTCAAACTCCTGGTGCTGATCTGTGACGTTGTTGTCAGAAGAGGTCTTAATGGTTTTTATCTCCTCCTGCTCCTCTGGTGTCCTCATAGAGTCCAGCAGCAGCTCTAGAAGGAGAAAAACACAGTTCAACAACATTTCCATTCAGTTTATGCCCCTCTAGTCCAGGCTAGGCACTGGGCATGGAGACTTTAGGCTCATGTGTGGCTGTTCCACAGTGTCCCATTCTGTTGGTCAGTGCTTTTCTATGGAGATTATAGAAGCTAAGTGGAGGCAACTGAGCTCATGTGTCAGCAATGATTAAACATTAAAGGGGATTCTCACTGATATTTCACATCAAATGGCCAAATTATTCAGAACTTTAAAAAATACAGTGCAATTCCCCTTTAATGTAGCTAAATGTATTCATTAGAAGGGTGTCTTCAAATTTTTAGACATATAGTCCATATAAACATTATTTCTCACCACTTTTCTCAGGGATGTAGACAGACGTCAGAGTGGTGGTGGTCTGTCCACTCAGTTTCATTTCATTTCCCTCCCTGAGAGGCTTATTACAGAGCTGATACATTTTTGGAGAGGCTCGATCAGGGAGACAGGATTGTGAGGTCACAGGGTGGACGACACAAAGGGTCTCTACAACAGAAAGCAGCAGTGAAATGTCATGTAGTTGATGTTACTACACAATTACTGCTTATTTTGCTGAATTTAACATACTGGGAAAATAATGAACTTTTACATGGACCACATTTTCTGTTTTTTCCCTAATATGTAAATACAGTAAATAAACAGTAAACAGAGCATTAAACTGTGCAGAGCTGTGATCTCTGTAGAGGATGTGTTTCACTTATTTTCACAACAACAACATGTAACTGGTCCAGAGGTACCCAAACTTTTGCACACAACAGTAACTACACGTCAGATCTGTATTTGTGGTTCTGCTTCTGGTGGATGATCGCTAGTCAGGTGTGTTACGGCCACAAAATCTCCAAATGTATTCACAGCAGATTAATACAGCCACGTCTAACATACCGTTCAGCCTCTGTGAGTCTCTCTGACCACGTCCTCTTCCTCATCATCTTCATCTTCAGCATCATGACCTCAAAGTACCTGTAGACGGACACTGACGCTGTGATTAAAGGGGACCTTCATGGTGTTTGTCTCCCTCTCGTTGAGTCTGATCAGAGTGCTGTGAGGAGTTGTGTTGAGGAGCAGGTCTAGGAGGAGTAAAACCCAATTTAACCACATTTTCATTCACTGCAGTGGAAGTGACCATCAGTATTAGCACTGTAATACTAAACACTGTTAATATGAACATGCAAACCTATAGAAATATAAATGTGAATGTACGTACTGATTCATATTCGTCATTTCTCTATTTAAACATTTGCACTGTTTCTTCAACCTCACCATTAATCTGCACTGTGATTGGTCGAATGCTGTCAGTAGTTGCTCCAATGATGCTGCAAACTGGCCAGAAAAAACATTTACATTAAAGACAATTACTATACAGTACACTGCAAGAACTATCTAAGCAAGTGAAATGATCTTAAATCTACTTAAAAGATAAAATATTTCTCACTATGAGATTCTTCTGAGAAGACTCTGAGATTATTTAACATATTTCTGGACATTTTTCTAATTTGGAATCATTTTCTGTAGTGAAAGTTTTAAATGGACAGATCATTTTGCACAAAATCATTTGCGTTATTCCCCGAAACAGGTGCAATGATCAGCCAATGGAATAAGACACTTTTCAATTAGTAACACTATAGCTAGAAACAATAACATCTCATAATATTCTTACAACAGTCTTTGTAATGAGAAATATTAGATATATTGACTTGATTAGAGACGTTTTTTTTCAGTATACATGAAAACTCTGCCTAAATGATACCTTGGCCAGTGAAATGATCTTATATCTAGTTAATACAGCTCATATATTTAATATTTGTTATAAGCTTATTATAAGAATAGTCACCTTATTCCTTGTTTTAAATGATTTAGGTCAATTATTTCACTACATTGGCGTATTAGTTTGTTTGTTTTAATCCTGTTTCTTAAAATAAGCAACATTAGCTGCGTCTAAATTGTCTCACTCAACAAAGTCACTTATTACAAGGAAAAATGTTTAGAAACAAGTTGAATAATCTTATAATAAGCCTAAAACAGTCTCATGATGAGAAATATTAGATATGTTGGTTTGTGTACTTTCACACACAGCACTGTAATCTCCTGCTGTCTGCTTCACCTTGTTCCTCAACATGGTGGTCAGGGCCTCTGAACGTCATGGACGTCGTCACTCCAGCTCAGCTGCTCGTCTCTCTCCATCACTGAAGCACAATCCAGATTACATCCATCATCTAAACTCTCAGCAGTGATCTTATCAGCTCTTTTAGCTGTGCAGGTGGAGTGGTCAGTGGTGATGAGGGCGAGAGACACTTCTAATGAATTAGAGAAAGTAAATGATGAATCAAAGGAACAATGAAAGTCAAGCGTGTGAGCTTCTTAATGCTGATAACAAGAGTGGAAAGCATCACAAACTGCTACCTTGCTCCTCTTTGATCTTTGTCGCCCATTCGGTCTTAATCTGGGTCATGCTGTGGTCAGGCTGGGCTACAGCAGAGCTGTTAGAGTCACTGGATTCCTCCAGCTGCTGCTCCACATTGTCATCAGAAGCAGTGAAGGTCCACTTCATAACTGCTTCCTGCAGCAGCTCTGATGTGAGAAAAGAAAGTGGGTTAAAGACCCTTTGTATGTTTACAGTTACAGCCTGTATCTCATCTGCTGAAAAGTTTATCCCCCCCTCTAGACTGAAACAGTCCTTATGACCACATCGTGAGTGGGCGGAGCTAAACTGTTGCAAGCTGAAAAGGCAGATGTACGGAAATACAATCACAAAAACAATTAACTCAACATCAGTGGAACAGGTGTCTGTATGGACTGGAGACTAAACAGGACAAACACCTGCATCAAACACCTTTATTTTGAAAAAGTGAGTAAAGCTCAGTTTACTATGATGTTTAAACAGTGGCTGAGTTCTCTTCATTCTTTCTCACAGGTTACCTTCAAGCAGCTGCTGAATCAGCTCAGCTTCAGCAGACGCAGCATTGCTGGATTCCACACAGTCTGGAAGATCTGAAATGATGAAATTAGTAGTGAAATTGGTCGTTTATCTGCTTTAAAGTATTAATTATGAACTCTTATTTTATCATGTATTCCTGGCTGAACTTACAGAGCAGATCTGCTGCCACAAAATCCTTCTCCTCCTCCTCCTCCTCCTCCAGCAACATCTCCTCCTCTGTTCTGTCTCTAATATTCTCCAGCTCTGCCTTCTGCTCCTCCACCACAACTGGGCTCTCCACACTGACCCCTTCCTCCACAACTGGGCTCTCCACACTGACCTCTTCCTCCACAGCTGGGCTCTCCACACTAACCTCCTCCAGGACCTCAACATTCTCCATAACCTTCCTCTCCTCCTCGATATCCAACACCTGCTGCTTCTTTTCTTTCTTCCTCTCCATGATCACCACCACCACAATTCTGATCTTTTTCTTGCTCTTCTTCTCAGACTTCAGCTCCTGCATAACCTTCTGCAGCTGGATCTTCTCCTCCTCCACCACAGCTGTCTTTACATTAAGCTCCTCTAGCAGAATCTCTTTCTCCGTCTTGTTATTGTCTTCAACTTTAACCTCCTCCTCTACATCCTGCTCCTCCTGCTTCTCCTCTTCCTTCATCTGTTTATGTTAGAATTGATGTTCAGATTATTTTACTGTATTTAAAGCTGACTGACTGTTCAGTGCTGATTTCCACACCTGCTGAACACTGAACAACCACAATGACCAGCTTCAAAAAAGAGACATAAACCTGTTTTACTTAGTTTAGGACTTTATTAGCTGTTCTGTTTGTGTTTTTACAATTTAATATATAACAGAATAAAATTATGCGGCTTAGAAGATGCGTGTTTGTGTGTGTGAATAAAATTATGGAAATTTTTGTTTAAATGTAATTTTTTATTTCCGATTATCCTTTTTAAGTGTTCTTTTTTATGTTATATTTCTTTCTTTTCCTTTGTCTTCAGAATCTCTGTACATCTTCACTCTCGTAAATAAAGAATTTACATGTTATTTTCATACCAAATTTTGAATTATTCATAGCAAATGCTGAAAAATTCAGTGTAGTTTATCACTAAATCAGAGCAGTTAATGATTAATTTAAAGGAAATACTGAGTATTTAGTAGTACGTAATGAATAATTCATAGTACCTAATGAATAATGCATGTCATAAAACGATGGTTGTGGTCCTAAAATCTGATTGGCTGAGCCGTGTTCGTAGCCGTTGTAAAATCATGGGGATGTGCACAGCTATGACCGCCTCACAGCAACTGAACTCTGTATTACTGCACCACGATATGAAAAAACCCTTGTGCTGTTAATGGAATAATCTCTGACTGTAATGCTGCTCACATGGACCACCGAGTTATCGACCCGTATTTTGTTTAAATTGAGTTGCTGGAACTAGAACTAGGCTGGTCAGCTAGACTTGCGGAGGTGATTTTGTGACCAAAAAGTACTTAATATTAATAATAATGTAATTTATTTCCTGAAAATTTAATTTTTTTATTGTATTTTGTATTGATGCCATTTTATAAAAGCAATAAGCCACTCGATGCTGTGCGTTACTGCATTTTATATTACAGTAAAGGAAGTTTAGAGCTCAACACAATGATACAATCACAGTAACGCACAGCCTCTCGGGGCTTATTGCTTTAGTAGATTCTGAATAGTTCACAGTAGATACTGACTAATTCATAGTTAACACTGAATAATTCATAATTGATACTGAACTCTCTCAGCTCTCACCTCCTCAGAATCATGCACCTCCTGCTGCTCTTCACCTTTCATCTCCATTATTACCTCCTCCTCCTCCTTTAACATTTGTTTCTCCTCCTCAACAACAGTCTCTGTCTCCTTCATGCCTCCTTCCTTCTGCACCACCACCAGCTCCTCAACCTGCTCCTCCTCACTTCCTCTCTCCTTCTTCTTCCTCCTCCATTTCTTTTCTGTCTTAACACGTCCTGCTTTTCTCAGCTGACGTGTTTCGTTTGGTTCATCTTCGTCCACTTGCGGCCAAAAGCAGCAGAGCACCATTTTGTCTGCAGTTTGTGTCGATGTCCAGCAGCCAAATGACCACAGTCTGAGTTCCTCTCAGTGCTAAAGTTCTAAAATGTGTCTGTGACATCACTCATTTAAAGTGTTCTCACAAACAAGCTTCTTTGAAAGACGTTGGTTTCTGTTGCCGCATATTGAACGTCATGGAATTCTAAGTTGCTCTTATTGGAGTATATGGACAATAAACACTGAGGAACCCTCACTGTATACATACATACATATAGCTGTTCAAATGACATGTTCTGTTGATTTCTAAGAGATAATAAGTTCAGGTGTCCAGTCAAGTGGTCTTTATTGTTATTCCTCTATATAACTTTCATACATTGGAGTGAAATGCATGGTCTTTTAGCCCTCACAAGACACAACAGCAGTACATTATAGAGAACCACTCAGAGTGAAGAGACACGAAGGAGTGAAACGAAAATGTCACCCCGTTTACAAAAAAGTTGGGATGCTGCACAAAATGTAAATAAAAACGAATAAACTGAAGTGCAAATAATTTAAACCCTATATTTCATTGAAACTCATACAAAGACAACATATCAAATGATGAACTTTTGCAAAGAAATTTTATTGTTTTTTTTGAAAAATATATGCCCATTTTAAATTTAATGACAGCAACACATTGCAAAAAAATCTGAATAGGGGCAATGAGAGAGAGGCTGAGTCTTTCAGAAATAAAGATGAATGGGCATTCAGACTTCTGTGAAAGACTGCACAAGCAAATAATGAGAAAATTCAAGAATAACTATTCTCAACATAAAATAGCCAAGAATGTTTGCTTTTTTATTATCTACATTATGTTATATCATTAAAATATTCTGAGAATCTGGAGAAATCTCTGTATGCAAGGGACAAGGTGAACTTTGGGCCCTCAGACAGCACTGCATTCAAAGCAGACATGATTCTGTAGTGGAAATCACTGCATGAGCTCAGAAACATTTCTGAAAACCACTGTTTGTGAAAACAGTTCATCACTGCATCCACAAATAAGTTAAAACTCATAAAAACAAAGAGGAAACCATACATAAACAGGGTCCAGGAATGCTGCCACCTTCTCTGGGCCTGAGCTCCTTTAAATTGTACTGAGGGGAAGTGGAAAAGTGTCTTGTGGTCTAACAAATCAACATTTGAAATTTTTGTTTGGAAATCATGGACACTGTGTTCTCCAGGCTAAAGACCAGTCATGTTGTAATCAGTGCACAGTTTAAAAGCCAGTATTCAAGATGTTATGGGGGGGCATTAATGCACATGGCATGGGTGACATGCACATCTATGAAGGCACCATTAATGCTGAACTATATATGCACAATATGCTGCTATCCAGACAACGTCTTTCACAGGGAAGGCCTTGATTATTTCAGCAACACAACTTCAAACCACATTCTGCATGTATTACGGGTGGCATGGCTCTTTATTAATAGAGTTCGGGTGCTAAACCCACCCACTGAAAACATTTGGCACATTATGAAATGAAAATTATGGCAAATGTTGGGCAACTGAAATCTTATATCAAGTAAGGATGTGAAAACATTTCTCTTTCAAAACTACAGCAGTGTCTCCTCAGTGCCCAAACACTTACAGAGTGCTGTTAAAAGAAGAGGTGATGAAACGCAGTGGTAAACATGCCACCGTCTCAAGAAATATATGAGTAGGGCTGGGAGATAAAACCATAATTATCATGATAGAACTTTTCTTCAATAGAACGATAAGAAAGGTTCCATACATTTTTGATATAATACACGATCCTCACACTCGCCTGTTCTAGTGAAAGCCTGTTGGTAGCATTTTCTACTTTAAGGAAAGCAACACTACTCTGCTGTATTATGGTTTACGCTGCTAGCTGGTGTTTGAATATTGCAATGTGCTCTGACATGGATGTTATAGGAGTGATGGCAGTAAGGCGGTGTGATCCATCACTGACCTACTGAGCCAGCTAATATTTGCTGTTTGTACTAAATTGACGTTGTTGAGAAAGTAAACAGTTCAGCTCTGTTTTTGGTGACTTTTTAACATTTGTAACAGGATAGCCGAGCGCTCGTCACCAGACAGCTAAAAATAATCTTTTCTTTCTTAAATTATGACTATTACAAAAACTGCGGCCGTACTTATCCAGTTGATAAAAACAGCCAACCAGAAACTTCCTCCCACTGTCCCATGACAGATTTGTGAAATGTTCCACTGTTTGGAGGGTGTTTGTCGTATTCCAACTATAAAGGATAGTTTAAAACAGCAATTAATCTCCCAGGAGCAAAAATCAGCCTTCAAACTTGAAATCATCATTTTGTAGTTGGTGCCCGGCTCTTTTGTCCGTATTGAGAACTCCGGACTACAGAATGACACAACTACAGTGGTCAGTTCTCGTCTCTACAATTTCCCTTGTGCTCACTGACATCATGAACGTACATAAGACCCCCTTATAAAGGCCTAAAATTGGAGCTCAAAGGCATTTAAAAATATATCAGAGGTGTTAAAATGTTTTATGCTGTTCTGTGTTCAGGAAATAAATACATTCTTCTTTATAAAAATGTTTAAGCATTTAAAAATAATGATTGGGCTCAAATGCTCCGTCTTAACCCAATCATTTCAGACTCGCTCAGGAGCGCCTTCTAGTGTCCAAACATGCAGAAGACATCACAGAGTGGTAATTCTCCTCTCTACAAATTCTCTGATTTATTCTGACATGATTTCATTACATGACTGGCTAAAATATTTACATGTCTGCAGCGCAAATCACGGCACAAAATGATGCTCTGCTCTGAGTTGTGGATCGTAAACAGTGTAAACCAGGTGCTGTAAGCTTTTCACTCCTCACTCTTTCATTTGTCCTTTCTTTTTCTTCCCTTTCCTCTCCTTTTACTCAAGTTCTTAAGTGTTTCATACGTCATTGTGTTCCAGACGTTTTAGTCATGAGAGTGAAGGCTTTTATTTTGAAAAATCTTCCTTGTGTAAATGATCAGTGAACCAGAGTGAACTTGCTTTAGCGATCTAGCATTAGCAATCTCTTCCAGTTCCTTTATTTCCCAGCATCCTTTCAGTTTGTGAAGCATCATTCATTAAATACTTTAAAATACTTAAAAAAAAACAAGACAAAACAAAAGAATTAATTCATTTTATGAAGTGTCATTTGGCACAGCGTATCATTGTGAAGGGTCTTTGAGTTATTAACTTAATCCAAAACAGTTTAACTGGCATTACATCTAACATTAGGCTCACAAGTTCCTCCTGCATTATAGAAACACATTTGGCAAAAATAGAAAGAAAAACAATTCTAAATACACATTTTTGGCTGTTTATTGTATGAAAGTGTTCCCCCTTTAAACTCTAATGGACAGAAGCTGACGTCCAAAGCGTGAGGGCTTTTATTTTGGGGAAAAAAAACAAAAGTCCAGCAGCCAGTATAACCTATCCAGAGCCATGTAGAGAATCAAGAATGATGTTCGGCCTCTTAGCATTATTGTTTAAAAGACCGCTGTCAGGGCGTTTCTGCAGGTTTTGAATCATACAGACTATTACAGTGACTGATAAACAGATGCTCACGTTTTTTTAAATGTGGAAAAAGCTGAACGAATTTCTCGCCTCGATCCGTCTGCAGTCACACGTTTGAGTTTCTGTAGAGACAAATCGACGGCTCATGACAGATACCAGATATCGTAGAGATCATCGGCCTCTTCCTGCCAGAATGGTTTCTGGTGGAAACTGTGACTGAAATCTAAAGAGGAAAAATGTCTGAAATTAGCATAAAAAAAGTCTAGAAACACATTTAATTTTACTTACTCAGAGGACGTCTTGCTGTAGGGCTGAATTCGACCATGTCGTGTTTGTTATCCAGTTTGATCTCTAAACTAATATTTTCATCATCAATCTTTTCACGTCTTTTCAACAAAACAAGCAAAACATAAATGTCTCCACAACAAAATACAGAATCACAGGACATATTACACACAAAAATACTTACTTGGGTTTTGTGCTTCATGGGAGTCAGAAAAGCAAGAGGTGCTATCAGGAGCTGAAAACATCAGAAAACAGTCTATCAACTGAACATCAGTTCATTTTAGCTAATTGTCTGAATAATCAGTCAGAAACTAATTACACATAATTGCTTACTTTTAAAACTCTCATTGATGTCCTTTTTCTAGAGCACCATGCCGTATGAACTGTCTTGTTACCCAAAAATCATTCAGGTAGCAACTTGTTTCATGTAATGCACACTTTGAACACAAGGAGTGAGTCAGGAGACACACACACACACACACACACACACACACACACACACACACACACACACACACACACACACAGTCTATGGCTCTGTCACTGAAGTGTTGAATCAATGTAAAGGGGTAATCAGAGCAATATTTCAGTTTTCATTTTGAGTATATACTATACACACATTAAAATACATGCATTTGATGTGATAGCTAATCAAGTTACACTACATTCATAAATAATGTTAATTAGCAGTTTTTTCTATTGCTTACACAGTGAATGATGAAAATTAGTGAATGTCTTTAACATATTTACCTCAATGTATTCAGATGCTGCACTACTGCTACTTCACCAATATGTTGTTGACATGTTACTGATAATCTGGACCCCTCAAAATAAAGTGTGACTGATGTTGAAAGTGTTTTGGATTGAGCACTGCAGTGTGTAACTGGTTCAAACTCAGTCAGATTGTATGAGCCCTGTGTGTCACATGGTGACATCATTGATTTGACATGATATTTGTACATGTTTGAATGAAGTGAAAGATCTGATGTTCTGCTGCTTGTGTGTGTGGCAGCATGAATTGTGTGTAGCGTTTGGACGAAATGAGCCGTGTTTTGAAGATTGTGCTTAAGCAATTGTAAAAATCTGTTTTAGATTATGTAACAAAAGGAATGCTAAAAAGTCAATAATTAACATTTATTAAATAAATTACTTGTTGACAAACGTGATTCAATTTTTATGCTAATAAAACAATAAAAAAAAACACAAAGATACAAACTGATTTTACTGCTTGTTAGATGGTGATAGCCCCTAGATGGAGGATTTAGGCTTCATGTGGGCTTCATGCTTAACCTCTGTGTGGGGGGGTTGGTGCTAACTAACATAAAGACTCCAAACAGGTAGTTTATTAAACAACAATAATAAATAATAATAAACAATAATAATAAACATAAAGTTTATTAAATCACAGGACATAAACAAATAAACAAAACACTGTACAAAAGGAAAGAAAACACAATAATATATACACTATTTACAAGTAGGTTTGAGTAACAGTCACAAGGCTGGAACTCCATACACATCTACACACGCTGACTTTAACTACATGGGTGGCTAGTAGTGAGTACAGGTGAGACCTCCTTCTGAATGGCTGCCCCCCAGCCTACACCAAACCCAATCCCGGGGTACATAACTAACACACACACACACACACACACACGCACACACGCACACACACACACACACACATACACACACACACACACACACACACACACACACACACACAGTCATACTGTGCAGTAACATACACCTGGTTGCAGCCCATGGCTTTATCAGTGAGTATAAGCAAATATTAAATACAAAGATCATGATTCCTCTAGCATACTTCCCTTCCTTTACAGCACCTGCACGAGAGGAGAGTGGAACCCCCTATATTGGTGGATCCGTCCGACTAGGATAAGAAGACCCACAGCTCTTGCCGACATCCCCTCAAGGACCAGTGGTGGACAGTAACTGAGTAAATGTAGTTTATTACTGTACATAAGTAGTTTTTTCGTTTATCTGTACTTTACTGAAGTTTTTCCATTTTGGGCGACTTTTTACTTTTACTCCACTACATTTTGAGAAATCTGTCATTCCTTTTGGTTTTTCTGTGTATAAAAATGTAACATGTCAAAACAAAAGAAGTGCAAAGCATCATACCGACCCAGTGCAGCACACGGTTCAACGTCAGTGCAGCAGTGTAAAAATTTGGGAGCAGGTACGTCACCTAAATGATGAACTAACCTAACTTTGTGTAAATAGACCACAATATAGAAATATGTACATATATGCAGTTGTGACTGGCATGTTTCTTTTTTTCTGAATTCATACAAACACTTTCATTTTATAGTAAATTAGTTTAGGTTAGATTATGTTTATGAGCAGAGGCCTACAGATCAATACAGTAAAGGAAAACTTTTTTGTGAACTTGCGTTTAAAACTTTGCTTGTTTGTAAAAGTGATTTCAGAGCCACTCGGTTCTCCCTGATGGAAACTGTTTACCTTCAGTTTTTTGTGCTTATGATCATTTTAATAGACGTCAGCGTCACTAATTAATGACGTTCTATCAAAAGACTGGTTTCCCAAGAGAGACGCTGGAGGATTTTCACCTTCCTGAGTTCAGGAAGTGAGTCTTGTTATAAAAATGATACCAGGACATCAGAGCCATAATTAATCTTATAGTCCTTTTATTTTCGATACTTAATTACATTTGAAGGCAAATACTTTTTTACTTTTACTCAAGTTGAGGTCTGGAGTAAGGACTTCTACTTTTACTGGAGTAATATTTTACCTTGAGTATCTCTACTTTAACTCAAGTACATGACTTGTGTACTTTGTCCACCTCTGTCAAGGACACACATCAAAGGAATTCAAGTAAGTAACCTTTTACATGATTTATATGTCCCTACCTGTAATGGTTACACTAACAGTCTCCAGCATGCAAAAGGGAGGGGGATGGGGTGTAAAACTCACCACATCACTCTACTAATCCTCTACATTCTCTGGATCTCCAGTAGTTTTCATTATATTGTGAATATTCAGTTTCAAAAAGATGTAAAAACAGAGCCATACAAGTCTGTTCTTACCTGCTGAGACACGGTTCATGCTCCCACCCACACTATGACAGAGTGAAACAAAGGAGATCATTCAGTGCGAGACTCATTCTACTAAAATGCACCACAGAGTGCCACAGGACGTGATTCTTACCTGTAGCCATTAAACTCTATAACTCCTCCCTCAATGTACAATAACTCAGAGGTGCAATAATTTTAACTGTTTTATACAGTATGTTTCATATTTATTATTACAGTCACTGCCACTTACTGTATTTGTAAGAATTTAAACTTGTACAAATTGCAAATTTCTATTTTTTGTCTTAAATAATTAAAATGTTTATTCTTTTAAATAAATGGTTGCAACTGTAACAACTGGAATTTCTCTCTGAGATCAATAAAGTATTCTGATTCCGATTCTGATAATGTCCAACATCTTGACTGTAAAGATATCATCACAAAAACTGATCAAACCCTTTGCCTACAAAAGAACGACTGTGGTGTCTCACAAAAGAACTTCAAATCAATCAGGATCTGCTCTACGTTTACTAAATGTTGCAGTTCTCTTCATTAGCCGTTTGTCAGAGGTAGCATGTAAACTGCATAAAGATGTATTTGATGCCTCAACACCAACTCAATAAGCCTATAACTGTGACGAGTGGTAAAGAAAGTGTAAGAAAGATGGTGAAAAATGGTTTATTTGAAGTGATGCATCATATTTTGACCCGGTCTGACATGAATCCTTATGAAAAGGCAAAGTTTTATGCATCAGCCCTGCAAAGGTTTTTGAACATAGTCAAAGAAAGAGTTGAAGAAGCAGCTCAACTAAACCAGTTCTACCTGTTAAATCAGAAAATAAGACCGTGACCAGACTGGTTCTCCAAATTATCTTTCAATAGATGGTTCTTTTCTGTCCACCTCTGCATTAGGGTGCATCAAGTGAAGGCTGATGCTGCATTGCTGTATTTCAAAGGAGAACTGTGACTATTAGAGCTAGGTCTTCAGTTTGGACCTTAAATATCTAAACTATGATAATGCTAATTTTTGCTAGCCCCCGTATGGAACTCTAGTAGTATGTTAGTGCTAAGCTAACATTAGTGCACATTAACATTATTTGTCCATTCTATATAAAAGGTGGACATTTCAAGCTTGTAAAACAGACATGGACATCTATCAGAACCTGTATGTATCAGTTTTACAGCAATTCTTTTAGTAAATTGTCCTGACATGGAGCTGCTGCTGCTGCTGTTTTACATTCCTAACAAACTAAGCCAGACCTCTCTGGACTACAGCTCACATTCACAGTCAGTGACATATCTAGAACTCATAGAAGGACTACAGTGATATTTTTGTTTCAATAAGTCGGTCACTTCCTAAATATGTTGCTAGTTAATGTGACGTGTAAGGCCTTCAGTCCAGCTCCTGAAGTCCTAACCAATGGGAGAGCTCACTTGGATGCATCTACCCAGATACCACAGAGAAAACAATCCTGATTGGATCATTTTCCATTGTGGATTTCAAGAATTTAACCCTTTTGTTTCTAACAAATGTTGAAATAAGAGCATTACTACAACACTTTCAGTGTTAAATTAATACAATAAAAATGAGCAAACAGAGAGATTTTATTTTACAGAAATCATTAAAAGGAAAGAAAGACATCATTTAAAAAAGTGAAATCATTGACATTTAAGGAATTTTAACTTAGACATCTTCATAGAAATAAAGAACACAAAATGAAGCTTAACAGTAACTAATAACAAACAATATTCATAACATTACAATAAACTTTAAACAGTAACTTTTTTTTTTTTTTTTTTGCTTTTTGGTAGTTTAAGTAAAGGCCAACATCTCCTTCTCTCCATCATCCTGATGCCTCCTCCAAGTCTTTGAGTCTTTCAATCTATTTCCTCCTGATCTGGCCCTTTGGTGTCGTGCATGAACTGCACCTCCAGCTTCGGGAGCATAAAGAAGAGGCCGCCGCGGAGCTACAGGTCAAAGCATGAAAGAGGACAATGTACATTCACTGAAGGTAAAGAGACGGACTCATGAGTTAAAGGTGGAATTTCATTATTAGTAGAAATTCCTGCCTAAATGGTTAAGATGGAAACAGAGTCATTCAGAGTGGTTTGTTATGAAATGATCTGTTCTAGAGAAACTTAGAGTCAGAACTCTTCACAGTGGTGGTGACAGGAACCAGACCTCCACCTCTAAAAGCCCCCTCACAGAATGTCACTACACACGATGGTTAAAAATACACTTCCTGATGTCTGAGACATTGTTTTATAATACTTTTGAGAAGTTTTTGGCCAAAAATATATATTTTAATAGGAGACAGGATCTATGCAGAGTAATGTGAGGCAAAATATTTGCCAAAGAAAATATTTGTTTACATTTATCACTATTTTACCATCATCAATATTCCTTGTAAAACTCAGAGGACATGTGTAGGTTCACTAGTGGTTTTGGATAGTAAAATGTCTATATTTGTCTTGTAGTCATGGTGAGTCCTGGTTCCTATCACCACCACTGTAAAGAAATCTGAGCCATTTCACACCAAACCACTCTGAATCACTCTGTTTACATCTCAAACACTGAATTAGACAGGAAATTAGAAAAAAAATCCCCCATAAAGGTCATCATTTTGACCTCATGTTACCCACTATACATAATAAATACTAATAATACAAACCGTTTTTACCCTGGATTTCCAGCCCCAGTTAACCTTCAACGTCAAGATCTGCATCTCAAACTCCTGGTGCTGATCTGTGACGTTGTTGTCAGAAGAGGTCCTAATGGTTTTTATCTCCTCCTGCTCCTCCGGTGTCCTCATAGTGTCCAGCAGCAGCTCTAGAAGGAGAAAAACACAGTTCAACAACATTTCCATTCAGTGTAAGCCCCTCTAGTCCAGGCTAGGCACTGGGCATGGAGACTTTAGGCTCATGTGTGGCTGTTCCACAGTGTCCCATTCTGTTGGTCAGTGCTTTTCTATGGAGATTATAGAAGCTAAGTGGAGGCACCTGAGCTCATGTGTCAGCAATGATTGCACATTAAAGGGGAATTCCACTGATATTTCACATCAAATGGCCAAATTATTCAGAACTTTAAAAAATACATTGCAGTTCCCCTTTAATGTAGCTAAACGTATTCATTAGAAGGGTGTCTTCAAATTTTTAGACATATAGTCCATATAAACATTATTTCTCACCACTTTTCTCAGGGATGTAGACAGACGTCAGAGTGGTGGTGGTCTGTCCACTCAGATTCATTTCATTTCCCTCCCTGAGAGGCTTATTAGCAGAGCTGATAAATTGCTGGAGAGGCTCGATCAGGGAGACAGGATGTGAGATCACAGGGTGGACGACACAAAGGGTCTCTACAACACAAAGCAGCAGTGAAATGTCATGTAGTTGATTTTAATACACAATTACTGCTTATTTTGCAGAATTTAACATACTGGGAAAAATAATGAACTTTTACATGGACCACATTTTCTGTTTTTTCCCTAATATGTCAAATACAGTAAATAAACAGTAAACAGAGCATTAAACTGTACAGAGCTGTGATCTCTGTAGAGGATATGTTCACTTATTTTCACAACAACAACATGTAACTAGTCCAGAGGTACCCAAACTTTTGCACACAACAGTAACTACACGTCAGGTCTGTTTTTGTGGTGCTGGTGCTGATAGATACTCGCTAGTCAGGTGTGTATCCACAGCAGATTTAATAGAGCATGTATAACATACCGTTCAGCTCTGTGAGTCTCTCTGACCACGTCCTCTTCCTCATCATCTTCCTCTTCAGCATCATGACCTCACAGTCCTGTAGACGGACACTGACGCTGTGATTAAAGGGGACCTTGATTGTGTTCATCTCCCACCCATTGAGTCTGGTCAGAGTGCTGTGAGGAGTTGTGTTGAGGAGCAGGTCTAGGAGGAGTAAAACCCAGTTTAACCACATTTTCATTCACTGCAGTGGAGGTGACCATCAGTATTAGCACTGTAATACTAAACACTGTTAATATCAACATGCAAACCTATAGAAATATAAATGTGAATGTACGACTGATTCATATTCGTCATTTGTCTGTTTAACATTTGCACTGTTTCTTCAATCTTACCATTAATCTGCACTGTGATTGGTCGAATGCTGTCAGTAGTTGCTCCACTGATGCTGCAAACTGGGCCAGAAAAACATTTACATTAAAGACAATTACTATACAGTACACTGCAAGAACTATCTAAGCAAGTGAAATGATCTTAAATCTACTTAAAAGATCAAATATTTCTCACTATGAGATTCTTGTGAGAAGACTCTGAGATTATTTAACATATTTCTGGACATTTTTCTACTTTGGAATCATTTTCTGTAGTGAAAGTTTTAAATGGACAGATAATTTTGCACAAAATCATTTGCGTTATTCCCCGAAACAGGTGCAATGATCAGCCAATGGAATAAGACACTGTCAATTAGTAACACTATAGCTAGAAACAATAACATCTCATAATATTCTTACAACAGTCTTGTAATGAGAAATATTAGATATATTGACTTGATTAGAGATGTTTTTTTCAGTATATATGAAAACTCTGCCTAAATGATACCTTGGCCAGTGAAATGATCTTATATCTAGTTAATATATCTTATATCCTTAATATTTGTTGTAAGCATATTATAAGAATAGTCACCTTATTCCTTGTTTTAAATGATTTAGGTCAAATTATTTCACTACATTGGCGTATTAGTTTGTTTGTTTCAATCCTGTTTTTTAAAATAAGCAACATTAGCTGCGTCTATATTGTCTCACTCAACAAAGTCACTTATTACAAGAAGAAATGTTTAGAAACAAGTTGAATAATCTTATAATAAGCCTAAAACAGTCTCATGATGAGAAATATTAGATATGTTGGTTTGTGTACTTTCACACACAGCACTGTAATCTCCTGCTGTCTGCTTCACCTTGTTCCTCAACATGGTAGTCAGGCTTCTGAACGTCATGGACGATGTCACTCCAGCTCAGCTGCTCGTCTCTCTCTCTCAAGCGCTTCAGCCAATTTCTCTCCATCACTGAAGCACAATCCAGATTAAATCCATCATCTAAACTCTCAGCAGTGATCTTATCGGCTCTGTTAGCTGTGCAGGTGGAGTGGTCAGTGGTGATGAGGGCGAGAGACACTTCTAATGAATAGAGAAAGTAAATGATGAATCAAAGGAACAATGAAAGTCAAGCGTGTGAGCTTCTTAATGTGGATGACAAGAGTGGAAAGCATCACAAACTGCTACCTTGCTCCTCTTTGAGCTTAGTCACCCATTCGGTCTTAGTCTGGGTCCTGCTGTGGTCAGGCTGGGCTACAGCAGAGCTGTTAGAGTCACTGGATTCCTCCAGCTGCTGCTCCACGTTCTCATCAGAAGCAGTGAAGGTCCACTTCATAACTGCTTCCTGCAGCATCTCTGATGTGAGAAAGAAAGTGGGTTAAAGACACTTTGTATGTTTACAGTAACAGCCTGTAGCTCATCTGCTGAAAAGTTTATCCCCCCCTCTAGACTGAAATAGTCCTTATGACCACATCGTGAGTGGGCGGGGTTAAACTGTTGCAAGCTGAAAAGGCAGATGTATGGAAATACAATCACAAAAACAATTAACTCAACATCAGTGGAACAGGTGTCTGTATGGACTGGACACTAAACAGGACAAACACCTGCGTCAAACACCTTTATTTTGAAAAAGTGAGTAAAACTCCGTTTACTATGATGTTTAAACAGTGGCTGAGTTCTCTTCATTCTCTCTCACAGGTTACCTTCAAGCAGCTGCTGAATCAGCTCAGCTTCAGCAGATGCAGCACTGCTGGATTCCTCACAGACTGGAAGACCTGAAATGATGAAATTAGTAGTGAAATTGGTCGTTTATCTGCTTTAAAGTATTAATTATGAACTCTTATTTTATCATGCATTCCTGGCTGAACTTACAGAGCAGATCTGCTGCCACACAGTCCTTCTCCTCCTCCTCCTCCTCCTCCTCCAGCAACATCTCCTCCTCTGTTCTGTCTCTAATGTTCTCCAGCTCTGCCTTCTGCTCCTCCACCACAGCTGGGCTCTCCACACTAACCTCCTCCAGGACCTCAACATTCTCCATAACCTTCCTCTCCTCCTCGATATCCAACACCTGCTGCTTCTTTTCTTTCTTCCTCTCCATGATCACCACCACCACAATTCTGATCTTTTTCTTGCCCTTCAGCTCCTCCATGACCTTCTGTGGCTGGATCTTCTCCTCCTCCACCTGAGCTGTCTCCACATTAAGCTCCTCCAGCAGGACCTCTTTATTCATCTTCTCATTGTTCTCAACTTTCACCTCCTCCTTTACATCCTGCTCCTCCTGCTTCTCCTCTTCCTTCATCTGTTTATTTTAGAATTGATGTTCAGATTATTTTACTGTATTTAAAGCTGACTGTCTGTTCAGTGCTGATTTCCACACCTGCTGAACACTGAACAACTACAATGACCAGCTTCAAAAAAGAGACATAAACCTGTTTTACTTAGTTTAGGACTTTATTAGCTGTTCTGTTTGTGTTTTTACATTTTAATATATAACAGAATAAAATTACGTGAACTAGGCTGGTCAGCTAGACTCGTGATAGTGATTTAATAATAACATAATTTATTTTCTGAAATTTAGTTTTTTACTGTATTTTGTGTTGGCGCCGTTTTATAAAAGCAATAAGCCACTCGATGCTGTGCGTTACTGCGTTTTATATTACAGTAAAGGAAGTTTAGAGCTCAACGCAATGATACAATCACAGTAACGCACAGCCTCTCGGGGCTTATTGCTTTAGTAGATACTGAATAGTTCACAGTAGATACTGACTAATTCATAGTTAACACTGAATAATTCATAATCGATACTGAACTCTCCTCAGCTCTCACCTCCTCAGAATCATGCATCTCCTGTTGCTCTTCATCTTTCATCTCCATTTTTACCTCCTCCTCCTCCTTTAACATTTGTTTCTCCTCCTCAACAACAGTCTCTGTCTCCTTCATGCCTCCCTCCTTCTGCACCACCACCAGCTTCTCAACCTGCTCCTCCTCACTTCCTCTCTCCTTCTTCTTTCTCCTCCATTTCCTTTCTGTCTTAACACGTCCTGCTTTACTCAGCTGACGTGCTTCGTTTGGTTCGTCTTCGTCCACTTGCGGCCAAAAGCAGCAGAGCACCATTTTGTCTGCAGTTTGTGTCGATGTCCAGCAGCCAAATGACCACATTCTGAGTTCCTCTCAGTGCTAAAGTTCTAAAATGTGTCTGTGACATCACTCATTTAAAGTGTTCTCACAAACAAGCTTCTTTGAAAGACATTAGTTACTGTTGCCGCATATTGAACGTCATGGAATTCTAAGTTGCTTTTATTGGAGTATATGGACAATAAACACTGAGGAACCCTCACTGTATACATACATACATATAGCTGTTCAAATGACATGTTTTGTTGATTTCTAAGAGAAAATAAGTTCAGGTGTCCAGTCAAGTGGTCTTTATTGTTATTCCTCTATATAACTTTCATACACTGGAGTGAAATGCATGGTCTTTTAGCCCTCACAAGACACAACAGCAGTAAATCATACAGAACCACTCAGAGTGAAGAGACACGAAGGAGTGAAACGAAAATGTCACCCCGTTTACAAAAAAGTTGGGATGCTGCACAAAATGTAAATAAAAACGAATAAACTGAAGTGCAAATAATTTAAACCCTATATTTCATTGAAACTCATACAAACACAACATATCAAATGATGAACTTGAGAAATTTTATTGTTTTTTTTTAAAATATATGCCCATTGGAAATTTAATGGCAGCAACACGTTGCAAAAAAAAAAAAAAAAACAGTATTTGCTGGCCGTGAACTTTGGGCCCTCAGACAGCACCGCATTCAAAGCAGACATGATTCTGTAGTGGAAATCACTGCATGAGCTCAGAAACACTTCTGAAAACGACTGTTTGTGAAAACAGTTCATCACTGCATCCACAAATAAGTTAAAACTCAAACACAAAGAAGAAACCATACATAAACAGGGTCCAGGAATGCTGCCACCTTCTCTGGGCCTGAGCTCCTTTAAATTGTACTGAGGGGAAATGGAAAAGTGTCTTGTGGTCTAACAAATCAACATTTGAAATTTTCGTTTGGAAATCATGGACACTGTGTTCTCCAGGCTAAAGACCAGTCAGGTTGTAATCAGTGCACAGTTTAAAAGCCAGTATTCAAGATGTTATGGGGGGGCATTAATGCACATGGCATGGGTGACATGCACATCTATGAAGGCACCATTAATGCTGAACTATATATGCACGATATGCTGCCATCCAGACAACGTCTTTCACAGGGAAGGCCTTGATTATTTCAGCAACACAACTTCAAACCATATTCTGCATGTATTACAGGTGGCATGGCTCTGTATTGATAGAGTCCGGATGCTAAACCCACCCACTGAAAACATTTGGCGCATTATGAAATGAAAATTACGGCAAATGTTGGGCAACTGAAATCTTATATCAAGTAAGGATGTGAAAACATTTCTCTTTCAAAACTACAGCAGTGTCTCCACACGGTTCAACGTCAGTGCAGCTGCGTAAAAATTTGGGAGCAGGTACGTGTGGTTTATTTAGTAGCGATGCTGTGAAGGTGTAGGAACAAACTCTTCGGTGACACTCATCTCTTGCATATAAAGATGTTTATTAGCATTGAGAGGTCGAAGTCACAGACAAGCCTTCGCGAAACAGCTTGGAGAGAACCGCCAAATGTCTCTCCCATACATCCCAACTCCTGGTTTTTTATACCTGCTAAGATAGCGTCGGTTTTCAAGGATTCAAGGATTCAAGGAGATTTTATTGTCATTCGCATCACATGGTACATGAGGTGGAACGAAATTAAGATCTCATGGTCCAGTTTACACCCAAGAGCTGTTATTAAAATAGATAAATATAAGCAAAATAAAAAAAAAAAAAAACCACAAAATAGAATAGAGCAAAATAGATAAAGCTAGACAAAATAGATAAGGTAAATACACAAGAGAGGGAGAGTAGGAGAGTAGGCAGTTAGCAGCAATATGAAGTCCAGAGTGCAAGTTTGCTATAGCAGCATGATATTGAATTAGAGCAGTAGATAAAGTGTCTAGATAAAGTGTCTCAGTGCGGTTTAAAGTGACAGTGTTTGTAACAGTAATTGTTCTTGTAAGTGTCAGTGCAGTGTGTTTAGTTGGAATTTAAGAGCCTTACAGCTTCTGGTATGAAGCTGTTTCTGAGTCTGGTTGTTTTGCACTTGATGCTCCGCAGCCTCCTGCCTGAGGGGAGCGGGACAAAAAGTGCGTGTGCTGGGTGGGTGGGATCCTTCCTGATGCAGGTAGCCCTTTTCCTGCATCTGGAGGTGTAAATGTCTGTGGTGCTGGGGAGGCTGACTCCAACAATCCTCTGTGCAGCCTTCACCACCCTCTGCAGAGCTTTCCTATCTGCAGCAGAGCAGCTTCCATGCCACACGTTGATGCTGGAGCACACAACGCTCTCCACCACACATCTGTAGAAGGAGGTGAGGACTGCCCTCCCGAGTCCAGCTCGTCTCAGCCTCCTGAGGAAGTAGAGCCGCTGATGTGCCTTCCTGCCGGAGTGGAAGTGTTGTTGCTCCAGGTGAGGTTCCTGCTCAGGTGCACACCCAAGTACCTGTAGCTGTCGACCACTTCCACCTCAGAACCTCCAATGTGCAGAGGGAGGTGGTCATTGTGGCCCCTTCTGAAGTCCACAATCATCTCCTTCGTCTTCTTTACGTTGATGCAGAGGTTGTTCTCTCTGCACCAACCCTCCAGGTGTTCCACCTCCTGCCTGTAGTTGGACTCATCCCTGTTTGTGATGCATCCAACCACTGCTGTGTCGTCCGCAAACTTCACAATATGACAGCCTGGATGGATAGGTGAGCAGTCATATGTAAGCAGTGTAAACAGGAGGGGGCTCAACACACAGCCCTGAGGGGAGCCAGTGCTGAGGATTATGGTGGGGGAGGAGATGTTGTGAATCCTCACAGACTGCGGCCTGTTGGTCAGGAAGTCTAGGACCCAGTTGCACATGGAAGAGCTCAGTCCAAGTGAGGAGAGTTTTGTTATCAGGGTCTGAGGAATCATGGTGTTGAAAGCAGATGTGAAGTCCACAAAGAGCATACAAACATAGGAATCCTTCTGCTCCAGGTGGGTGAGGGCAGTGTGGACCACAGAGGAGATGGCATCCTCTGTGGATCGATTCCTCCTGTACGCATACTGGTGTGGATCCACAGTGACGTTGATGGTGGCTTTGATGTGGGTCTGAACCAGTCTTTCAAAGCACTTTGTTACTATCGGTAACATCATATTTGATGTATGGCCCCTCTCAAGCCATATTTGGTATTTAACATACATTTTTTCCCAGAATGACCTTGGTCACCAAATCCCATATCTAGGCATTGTTTACATTCAGGGGGCCTCTTTCAAGCCAGATGACTCTTTTCCCAGGTCCACTGATACCCAATGGTCCTACTACTACTTCAGTCAGAGGCCCACAGAAGCAACTTCAGCCAGGATCTACACAGTATACTAACGAATATGATAGAAAATAATGTTACGACTATAGAATTAATAAGATCAAATTCACCACAAACGTCACCTAAATGATGAACTAACCTAACTTTGTTGTAAATAGACCACAATATAGAAATATGCACACATATGCAGTCGTGACTGGCATTTTTCTTTTTTTCTGAATTCATACAAACAGTTTCATTTTATAGTAAATTAGTTTAGGTTAGATTATGTTTATGAACAGAGGCCTACAGATCAATACAGTAAAGATAAACTTATTTGTGAACTTGCGTTTAAAGCAAGTTTTTATTCAACTTGTAACTAATTTACAAAGTAACCTTAAACTGAAACTTTGCTTGTTTGTAAAAGTGATTTCAGAGCCACTCGTTTCTCCCTGATGGAAACTGTTTACCTTCAGTTTTTTGTAAATAAATGGTTGCAACTGTAACAACTGGCATTTCTCTCTGGGATCAATAAAGTATTCTGATTCTGATTCTGATAATGTCCAATTTACCATCTTGGCCGTAAATATGCGTCAGTGTGTGCTGATGTACTAGTATAGACAAAAAATATAATATAAACAAATATGTAGCTTTACTTTCTCTGTTTGAAGCTTTAGCTCAACTATAGCTGCTTTTCTCACATCTCCAACAGGAAACTCTTCCAAAAAAGTAGAATTTCACTCAACATTTGACTTTTTGTGAGGCTGAAGTCGCTTCTAATTCACCAGCTTCTTTTACAAATTTTACCAATCCACCTTAAATGAATGTAACTGCTGCACCATTTAAGGTAGAACGGGAAAGTTTTAAAATGAACCTGGCGAATGAGACGCGACTTTAGCCTTGTGACTTTGTAGTGTTTGACAGTTTCTTGTTGGAGATTAAACGTATCAGGAAACTAGCTGGAGTCCTTATAAATGCAAATAAGTCAGCTCGTTTCCAAATTATTCATGCTCGTCTTAAATCTTTCTCTTTGCCTCTTCGTTAGCCGCTACTTGTCTGTGTTGCTATGCTGATCAGCAGTTTGTGAACCAACCTTCAGGGTTGAAGGGTGAATTAGCATTATTATGCCTTAACTCCAATGTTTAAGACCGTGTATTGATAAAGCTCTGTTAGAATGATCATCATGATTTTACCTCAAAGGAGGATTCTTTTATTTTTACCTAAAAATCTAATTCTGCTGTGGAGCCACAACAGGAGCCGCCTGCTGCTGACCCCTGACCTTGGCGGTACAGAGAAAGAAAGAAAAAAAGACCAGCAGATGGCAGCACCAGAGACGTCTTGACTGTAAAGATATCATCACAAAAACTGATCAAACCCTTTGCCTACAAAAGAACGACTGTGGTGTCTCACAGAAGAACTTCAATTCAATCAGGATCTGCTCTATGTTTACTAAATGTTGCACTTCTCTTCATTAGCCGTTTGTCAGAGGTAGCATGTAAACTGCTTAAAGATGTATTTGATGCCTCAACACCAACTCAATAAGCCTATAACTGTGACGAGTTACTTAAATAAGACCGTGACCAGCCTGGTTCTCCAAATTATCTTTCAGTAGATGGTTCTTTTCTGTCCACCTCTGCATTAGTGTTCATCAAGTGAAGGCTGATGCTGCATTGCTGTATTTCAAAGGAGAACTGTGACTATTAGAGCTAGGTCTTCAGTTTGGACCATAAATATCTAAACTATGATAATGCTAATTTTTGCTAGCCCCCATATGGAACTCTAGTAGTATGTTAGTGCTAAGCTAACATTAGTGCACATGAACATTATTTGTCCATTCTATATAAAAGGTGGACATTTCAAGCTTGTAAAACAGACATTGACCAGACCATCTACCAGAACCTGTATGTATCAGTTTTACAGCAATTTTTTCAGTAAATTGTCCTGACATGGAGCTGCTGCTGCTGCTGTTTTAAATATCTAACAAACTAAGCCAGACCTCTCTGGACTACAGCTCACATTCACAGTCAGTGACATATGTAGAACTCATAGAAGGACTACAGTGATGTTTTTGTTTCAATAAGTTGGTCACTTCCTAAATATGTTGCTAGTTAATGTGACGTGTAAGGCCTTCAGTCCAGCTCCTGAAGTCCTAACCAATGGGAGAGCTCACTTGGCTGCATCTACCCAGATACCACAGAGAAAACAATCCTGATTGGATCATTTTCCATTGTGGATTTCAAGAATTTAACCCTTTTGTTTCTAACAAATGTTGAAATAGGAGCATTACTATGACACTTTCAGTGTTAAAATAATACAATAAAAATGAGCAAACAGAGAGATTTTATTTTACAGAAATCATTAAAAGGAAAGAAAGACATCATTTAAAAAAGTGAAATTATTGACATTTAAGGAATATTAACTTAGAAATCTTAATAGAAATAAAGAACACAAAATGAAGCTTAACAGTAACTAATAACAAACAATATTCATAACATAACAATAAACTTTAAACAGTAACTTTTTTTTTTTTTGCTTTTTGGTAGTTTAAGTAAAGGCCAACATCTCCTTCTCTCCATCATCCTGATGCCTCCTCCAAGTCTTTGAGTCTTTCAATCTATTTCCTCCTGATCTGGCCCTTTGGTGTCGTGCATGAACTGCACCTCCAGCTTCGGGAGCATAAAGAAGAGGCCGCCGCGGAGCTACAGGTCAAAGCATGAAAGAGGACAATGTACATTCACTGAAGGTAAAGAGACGGACTCATGAGTTAAAGGTGGAATTTCATTATTAGTAGAAATTCCTGCCTAAATGGTTAAGATGGAAACAGAGTCATTCAGAGTGCTTTGGTGTGAAAAGATCTGTTCTAGAGAAACTTAGAGTCAGAACTCTTCACAGTGGTGGTGACAGGAACCAGACCTCCACCTCTAAAAGCCCCCTCACAGAATGTCACTACATACGATGGTTAATAATACACTTCCTGATGTCTGAGACATTGTTTTATAATAGTTTTGAGAAGTTTTTGGCCAAAAATATATATTTTAATAGGAGACAGGATCTATGCAGAGAGACATGAGGCAAAATATTTGCCAAAGAAAATGTTTGTTTACATTTATCACTATTTTACCATCATCAATATTCCTTGTAAAACTCAGAGGACATGTGTAGGTTCACTGGTGGTTTTGGATAGTAAAATGTTTATATTTGTCTTGTAGTCATGGTGACTCCTGGTTCCTAACACCACCACTGTAAAGAAATCTGAACAATTTCATACCAAACCACTCTAAATCACTCTGTTTACACCTCAAACACTGAATTAGACGGGAAAAAAAATGCCCCATAAAGGTCATGATTTTGACCTCACGTTACCCACTATACATAATAAATATTAATAATACAAACCGTTTTTACCCTGGATTTCCAGCCCCAGTTAACCTTCAACGTCAAGATCTGCATCTCAAACTCCTGGTGCTGATCTGTGACGTTGTTGTCAGAAGAGGTCTTAATGGTTTTTATCTCCTCCTGCTCCTCTGGTGTCCTCATAGAGTCCAGCAGCAGCTCTAGAAGGAGAAAAACACAGTTCAACAACATTTCCATTCAGTTTATGCCCCTCTAGTCCAGGCTAGGCACTGGGCATGGAGACTTTAGGCTCATGTGTGGCTGTTCCACAGTGTCCCATTCTGTTGGTCAGTGCTTTTCTATGGAGATTATAGAAGCTAAGTGGAGGCAACTGAGCTCATGTGTCAGCAATGATTAAACATTAAAGGGGATTCCACTGATATTTCACATCAAATGGCCAAATTATTCAGAACTTTAAAAAATACAGTGCAATTCCCCTTTAATGTAGCTAAATGTATTCATTAGAAGGGTGTCTTCAAATTTTTAGACATATAGTCCATATAAACATTATTTCTCACCACTTTTCTCAGGGATGTAGACAGACGTCAGAGTGGTGGTGGTCTGTCCACTCAGTTTCATTTCATTTCCCTCCCTGAGAGGCTTATTAACAGAGCTGATACATTTTTGGAGAGGCTCGATCAGGGAGACAGGATGTGAGGTCACAGGGTGGACGACACAAAGGGTCTCTACAACAGAAAGCAGCAGTGAAATGTCATGTAGTTGATGTTAATACACAATTACTGCTTATTTTGCTGAATTTAACATACTGGGAAAAATAATGAACTTTTACATGGACCACATTTTCTGTTTTTTCCCTAATATGTAAATACAGTAAATAAACAGTAAACAGAGCATTAAACTGTGCAGAGCTGTGATCTCTGTAGAGGATGTGTTCACTTATTTTCACAACAACAACATGTAACTGGTCCAGAGGTACCCAAACTTTTGCACACAACAGTAACTACACGTCAGATCTGTATTTGTGGTTCTGCTTCTGGTGGATGATCGCTAGTCAGGTGTGTTACGGCCACAAAATCTCCAAATGTATTCACAGCAGATTTAATACAGCACGTCTAACATACCGTTCAGCTCTGTGAGTCTCTCTGACCACGTCCTCTTCCTCATCATCTTCATCTTCAGCATCATGACCTCAAAGTCCTGTAGACGGACACTGACGCTGTGATTAAAGGGGACCTTCATGGTGTTTGTCTCCCTCTCGTTGAGTCTGATCAGAGTGCTGTGAGGAGTTGTGTTGAGGAGCAGGTCTAGGAGGAGTAAAACCCAATTTAACCACATTTTCATTCACTGCAGTGGAAGTGACCATCAGTATTAGCACTGTAATACTAAACACTGTTAATATGAACATGCAAACCTATAGAAATATAAATGTGAATGTACGACTGATTCATATTCGTCATTTCTCTATTTAACATTTGCACTGTTTCTTCAACCTCACCATTAATCTGCACTGTGATTGGTCGAATGCTGTCAGTAGTTGCTCCAATGATGCTGCAAACTGGGCCAGAAAAACATTTACATTAAAGACAATTACTATACAGTACACTGCAAGAACTATCTAAGCAAGTGAAATGATCTTAAATCTACTTAAAAGATAAAATATTTCTCACTATGAGATTCTTCTGAGAAGACTCTGAGATTATTTAACATATTTCTGGACATTTTTCTAATTTGGAATCATTTTCTGTAGTGAAAGTTTTAAATGGACAGATCATTTTGCACAAAATCATTTGCGTTATTCCCCGAAACAGGTGCAATGATCAGCCAATGGAATAAGACACTTTCAATTAGTAACACTATAGCTAGAAACAATAACATCTCATAATATTCTTACAACAGTCTTGTAATGAGAAATATTAGATATATTGACTTGATTAGAGACGTTTTTTTCAGTATACATGAAAACTCTGCCTAAATGATACCTTGGCCAGTGAAATGATCTTATATCTAGTTAATACAGCTCATATATTTAATATTTGTTATAAGCTTATTATAAGAATAGTCACCTTATTCCTTGTTTTAAATGATTTAGGTCAAATTATTTCACTACATTGGCGTATTAGTTTGTTTGTTTTAATCCTGTTTCTTAAAATAAGCAACATTAGCTGCGTCTAAATTGTCTCACTCAACAAAGTCACTTATTACAAGGAAAAATGTTTAGAAACAAGTTGAATAATCTTATAATAAGCCTAAAACAGTCTCATGATGAGAAATATTAGATATGTTGGTTTGTGTACTTTCACACACAGCACTGTAATCTCCTGCTGTCTGCTTCACCTTGTTCCTCAACATGGTGGTCAGGCCTCTGAACGTCATGGACGTCGTCACTCCAGCTCAGCTGCTCGTCTCTCTCTCTCAAGCACTTCAGCCAATTTCTCTCCATCACTGAAGCACAATCCAGATTACATCCATCATCTAAACTCTCAGCAGTGATCTTATCAGCTCTTTTAGCTGTGCAGGTGGAGTGGTCAGTGGTGATGAGGGCGAGAGACACTTCTAATGAATAGAGAAAGTAAATGATGAATCAAAGGAACAATGAAAGTCAAGCGTGTGAGCTTCTTAATGCTGATAACAAGAGTGGAAAGCATCACAAACTGCTACCTTGCTCCTCTTTGATCTTTGTCGCCCATTCGGTCTTAATCTGGGTCATGCTGTGGTCAGGCTGGGCTACAGCAGAGCTGTTAGAGTCACTGGATTCCTCCAGCTGCTGCTCCACATTGTCATCAGAAGCAGTGAAGGTCCACTTCATAACTGCTTCCTGCAGCAGCTCTGATGTGAGAAAAGAAAGTGGGTTAAAGACCCTTTGTATGTTTACAGTTACAGCCTGTATCTCATCTGCTGAAAAGTTTATCCCCCCCTCTAGACTGAAACAGTCCTTATGACCACATCGTGAGTGGGCGGAGCTAAACTGTTGCAAGCTGAAAAGGCAGATGTACGGAAATACAATCACAAAAACAATTAACTCAACATCAGTGGAACAGGTGTCTGTATGGACTGGAGACTAAACAGGACAAACACCTGCATCAAACACCTTTATTTTGAAAAAGTGAGTAAAGCTCAGTTTACTATGATGTTTAAACAGTGGCTGAGTTCTCTTCATTCTTTCTCACAGGTTACCTTCAAGCAGCTGCTGAATCAGCTCAGCTTCAGCAGACGCAGCATTGCTGGATTCCACACAGTCTGGAAGATCTGAAATGATGAAATTAGTAGTGAAATTGGTCGTTTATCTGCTTTAAAGTATTAATTATGAACTCTTATTTTATCATGTATTCCTGGCTGAACTTACAGAGCAGATCTGCTGCCACAAAATCCTTCTCCTCCTCCTCCTCCTCCTCCAGCAACATCTCCTCCTCTGTTCTGTCTCTAATATTCTCCAGCTCTGCCTTCTGCTCCTCCACCACAACTGGGCTCTCCACACTGACCCCTTCCTCCACAACTGGGCTCTCCACACTGACCTCTTCCTCCACAGCTGGGCTCTCCACACTAACCTCCTCCAGGACCTCAACATTCTCCATAACCTTCCTCTCCTCCTCGATATCCAACACCTGCTGCTTCTTTTCTTTCTTCCTCTCCATGATCACCACCACCACAATTCTGATCTTTTTCTTGCTCTTCTTCTCAGACTTCAGCTCCTGCATAACCTTCTGCAGCTGGATCTTCTCCTCCTCCACCACAGCTGTCTTTACATTAAGCTCCTCTAGCAGAATCTCTTTCTCCGTCTTGTTATTGTCTTCAACTTTAACCTCCTCCTCTACATCCTGCTCCTCCTGCTTCTCCTCTTCCTTCATCTGTTTATGTTAGAATTGATGTTCAGATTATTTTACTGTATTTAAAGCTGACTGACTGTTCAGTGCTGATTTCCACACCTGCTGAACACTGAACAACCACAATGACCAGCTTCAAAAAAGAGACATAAACCTGTTTTACTTAGTTTAGGACTTTATTAGCTGTTCTGTTTGTGTTTTTACAATTTAATATATAACAGAATAAAATTATGCGGCTTAGAAGATGCGTGTTTGTGTGTGTGAATAAAATTATGGAAATTTTTGTTTAAATGTAATTTTTTATTTCCGATTATCCTTTTTAAGTGTTCTTTTTTATGTTATATTTCTTTTCTTTTCCTTTGTCTTCAGAATTTACATGTTATTTTCATACCAAATTTTGAATTATTCATAGCAAATGCTGAAAAATTCAGTGTAGTTTATAACTAAATCAGAGCAGTTAATGATTAATTTAAAGGAAATACTGAGTATTTAGTAGTACGTAATGAATAATTCATAGTACCTAATGAATAATGCATGTCATAAAACGGATGGTTGTGGTCCTAAAATCTGATTGGCTGAGCCGTGTTCGTAGCCGTTGTAAAATCATTGGGATGTGCACAGCTATGACCGCCTCACAGCAACTGAACTCTGTATTACTGCACCACGATATGAAAAAACCCTTGTGCTGTTAATGGAATAATCTCTGACTGTAATGCTGCTCACATGGACCACCGAGTTATCGACCCGTATTTTGTTTAAATTGAGTTGCTGGAACTAGAACTAGGCTGGTCAGCTAGACTTGCGGAGGTGATTTTGTGACCAAAAAGTACTTAATATTAATAATAATGTAATTTATTTCCTGAAAATTTAATTTTTTTATTGTATTTTGTATTGATGCCATTTTATAAAAGCAATAAGCCACTCGATGCTGTGCGTTACTGCATTTTATATTACAGTAAAGGAAGTTTAGAGCTCAACACAATGATACAATCACAGTAACGCACAGCCTCTCGGGGCTTATTGCTTTAGTAGATTCTGAATAGTTCACAGTAGATACTGACTAATTCATAGTTAACACTGAATAATTCATAATTGATACTGAACTCTCCTCAGCTCTCACCTCCTCAGAATCATGCACCTCCTGCTGCTCTTCACCTTTCATCTCCATTATTACCTCCTCCTCCTCCTTTAACATTTGTTTCTCCTCCTCAACAACAGTCTCTGTCTCCTTCATGCCTCCTTCCTTCTGCACCACCACCAGCTCCTCAACCTGCTCCTCCTCACTTCCTCTCTCCTTCTTCTTCCTCCTCCATTTCTTTTCTGTCTTAACACGTCCTGCTTTTCTCAGCTGACGTGTTTCGTTTGGTTCATCTTCGTCCACTTGCGGCCAAAAGCAGCAGAGCACCATTTTGTCTGCAGTTTGTGTCGATGTCCAGCAGCCAAATGACCACAGTCTGAGTTCCTCTCAGTGCTAAAGTTCTAAAATGTGTCTGTGACATCACTCATTTAAAGTGTTCTCACAAACAAGCTTCTTTGAAAGACGTTGGTTACTGTTGCCGCATATTGAACGTCATGGAATTCTAAGTTGCTCTTATTGGAGTATATGGACAATAAACACTGAGGAACCCTCACTGTATACATACATACATATAGCTGTTCAAATGACATGTTCTGTTGATTTCTAAGAGATAATAAGTTCAGGTGTCCAGTCAAGTGGTCTTTATTGTTATTCCTCTATATAACTTTCATACATTGGAGTGAAATGCATGGTCTTTTAGCCCTCACAAGACACAACAGCAGTAAATCATACAGAACCACTCAGAGTGAAGAGACACGAAGGAGTGAAACGAAAATGTCACCCCGTTTACAAAAAAGTTGGGATGCTGCACAAAATGTAAATAAAAACGAATAAACTGAAGTGCAAATAATTTAAACCCTATATTTCATTGAAACTCATACAAAGACAACATATCAAATGATGAACTTTTGCAAAGAAATTTTATTGTTTTTTTGAAAAAAATATGCCCATTTTAAATTTAATGACAGCAACACATTGCAAAAAAATCTGAATAGGGGCAATGAGAGAGAGGCTGAGTCTTTCAGAAATAAAGATGAATGGGCATTCAGACTTCTGTGAAAGACTGCACAAGCAAATAATGAGAAAATTCAAGAATAACTATTCTCAACATAAAATAGCCAAGAATGTTTGCTTTTTTATTATCTACATTATGTTATATCATTAAAATATTCTGAGAATCTGGAGAAATCTCTGTATGCAAGGGACAAGGTGAACTTTGGGCCCTCAGACAGCACTGCATTCAAAGCAGACATGATTCTGTAGTGGAAATCACTGCATGAGCTCAGAAACATTTCTGAAAACCACTGTTTGTGAAAACAGTTCATCACTGCATCCACAAATAAGTTAAAACTCATAAAAACAAAGAAGAAACCATACATAAACAGGGTCCAGGAATGCTGCCACCTTCTCTGGGCCTGAGCTCCTTTAAATTGTACTGAGGGGAAGTGGAAAAGTGTCTTGTGGTCTAACAAATCAACATTTGAAATTTTTGTTTGGAAATCATGGACACTGTGTTCTCCAGGCTAAAGACCAGTCATGTTGTAATCAGTGCACAGTTTAAAAGCCAGTATTCAAGATGTTATGGGGGGGCATTAATGCACATGGCATGGGTGACATGCACATCTATGAAGGCACCATTAATGCTGAACTATATATGCACAATATGCTGCTATCCAGACAACGTCTTTCACAGGGAAGGCCTTGATTATTTCAGCAACACAACTTCAAACCACATTCTGCATGTATTACGGGTGGCATGGCTCTTTATTAATAGAGTTCGGGTGCTAAACCCACCCACTGAAAACATTTGGCACATTATGAAATGAAAATTATGGCAAATGTTGGGCAACTGAAATCTTATATCAAGTAAGGATGTGAAAACATTTCTCTTTCAAAACTACAGCAGTGTCTCCTCAGTGCCCAAACACTTACAGAGTGCTGTTAAAAGAAGAGGTGATGAAACGCAGTGGTAAACATGCCGCCGTCCCAAGCGTTTTGGAAATGTGGTTCTACAAGAAATATATGAGTAGGGCTGGGAGATAAAACCATAATTATCATGATAGAACTTTTCTTCAATAGAACGATAAGAAAGGTTCCATACATTTTTGATATAATACACGATCCTCACACTCGCCTGTTCTAGTGAAAGCCTGTTGGTAGCATTTTCTACTTTAAGGAAAGCAACACTACTCTGCTGTATTATGGTTTACGCTGCTAGCTGGTGTTTGAATATTGCAATGTGCTCTGACATGGATGTTATAGGAGTGATGGCAGTAAGGCGGTGTGATCCATCACTGACCTACTGAGCCAGCTAATATTTGCTGTTTGTACTAAATTGACGTTGTTGAGAAAGTAAACAGTTCAGCTCTGTTTTTGGTGACTTTTTAACATTTGTAACAGGATAGCCGAGCGCTCGTCACCAGACAGCTAAAAATAATCTTTTCTTTCTTAAATTATGACTATTACAAAAACTGCGGCCGTACTTATCCAGTTGATAAAAACAGCCAACCAGAAACTTCCTCCCACTGTCCCATGACAGATTTGTGAAATGTTCCACTGTTTGGAGGGTGTTTGTCGTATTCCAACTATAAAGGATAGTTTAAAACAGCAATTAATCTCCCAGGAGCAAAAATCAGCCTTCAAACTTGAAATCATCATTTTGTAGTTGGTGCCCGGCTCTTTTGTCCGTATTGAGAACTCCGGACTACAGAATGACACAACTACAGTGGTCAGTTCTCGTCTCTACAATTTCCCTTGTGCTCACTGACATCATGAACGTACATAAGACCCCCTTATATAGGCCTAAAATTGGAGCTCAAAGGCATTTAAAAATATATCAGAGGTGTTAAAATGTTTTATGCTGTTCTGTGTTCAGGAAATAAATACATTCTTCTTTATAAAAATGTTTAAGCATTTAAAAATAATGATTGGGCTCAAATGCTCCGTCTTAACCCAATCATTTCAGACTCGCTCAGGAGCGCCTTCTAGTGTCCAAACATGCAGAAGACATCACAGAGTGGTAATTCTCCTCTCTACAAATTCTCTGATTTATTCTGACATGATTTCATTACATGACTGGCTAAAATATTTACATGTCTGCAGCGCAAATCACGGCACAAAATGATGCTCTGCTCTGAGTTGTGGATCGTAAACAGTGTAAACCAGGTGCTGTAAGCTTTTCACTCCTCACTCTTTCATTTGTCCTTTCTTTTTCTTCCCTTTCCTCTCCTTTTACTCAAGTTCTTAAGTGTTTCATACGTCATTGTGTTCCAGACGTTTTAGTCATGAGAGTGAAGGCTTTTATTTTGAAAAATCTTCCTTGTGTAAATGATCAGTGGAACAGAGTGAACTTGCTTTAGCGATCTAGCATTAGCAATCTCTTCCAGTTTCTTTATTTCCCAGCATCCTTTCAGTTTGTGAAGCATCATTCATTAAATACTTTAAAATACTTAAAAAAAAACAAGACAAAACAAAAGAATTAATTCATTTTATGAAGTGTCATTTGGCACAGCGTATCATTGTGAAGGGTCTTTGAGTTATTAACTTAATCCAAAACAGTTTAACTGGCAGTGCATCTAACATTAGGCTCACAAGTTCCTCCTGCATTATAGAAACACATTTGGCAAAAATAGAAAGAAAAACAATTCTAAATACACATTTTTGGCTGTTTATTGTATGAAAGTGTTCCCCCTTTAAACTCTAATGGACAGAAGCTGACGTCCAAAGCGTGAGGGCTTTTATTTTGGGGAAAAAAAACAAAAGTCCAGCAGCCAGTATAACCTATCCAGAGCCATGTAGAGAATCAAGAATGATGTTCGGCCTCTTAGCATTATTGTTTAAAAGACCGCTGTCAGGGCGTTTCTGCAGGTTTTGAATCATACAGACTATTACAGTGACTGATAAACAGATGCTCACGTTTTTTTAAATGTGGAAAAAGCTGAACGAATTTCTCGCCTCGATCCGTCTGCAGTCACACGTTTGAGTTTCTGTAGAGACAAATCGACGGCTCATGACAGATACCAGATATCGTAGAGATCATCGGCCTCTTCCTGCCAGAATGGTTTCTGGTGGAAACTGTGACTGAAATCTAAAGAGGAAAAATGTCTGAAATTAGCATAAAAAAAGTCTAGAAACACATTTAATTTTACTTACTCAGAGGACGTCTTGCTGTAGGGCTGAATTCGACCATGTCGTGTTTGTTATCCAGTTTGATCTCTAAACTAATATTTTCATCATCAATCTTTTCACGTCTTTTCAACAAAACAAGCAAAACATAAATGTCTCCACAACAAAATACAGAATCACAGGACATATTACACACAAAAATACTTACTTGGGTTTTGTGCTTCATGGGAGTCAGAAAAGCAAGAGGTGCTATCAGGAGCTGAAAACATCATAAAACAGTCTATCAACTGAACATCAGTTCATTTTAGCTAATTGTCTGAATAATCAGTCAGAAACTAATTACACATAATTGCTTACTTTTAAAACTCTCATTGATGTCCTTTTTCTAGAGCACCATGCCGTATGAACTGTCTTGTTACCCAAAAATCATTCAGGTAGCAACTTGTTTCATGTAATGCACACTTTGAACACAAGGAGTGAGTCAGGAGACACACACACACACACACACACACACACACACACACACACACACACACACACACACACACAGTCTATGGCTCTGTCACTGAAGTGTTGAATCAATGTAAAGGGGTAATCAGAGCAATATTTCAGTTTTCATTTTGAGTATATACTATACACACATTAAAATACATGCATTTGATGTGATAGCTAATCAAGTTACACTACATTCATAAATAATGTTAATTAGCAGTTTTTTCTATTGCTTACACAGTGAATGATGAAAATTAGTGAATGTCTTTAACATATTTACCTCAATGTATTCAGATGCTGCACTACTGCTACTTCACCAATATGTTGTTGACATGTTACTGATAATCTGGACCCCTCAAAATAAAGTGTGACTGATGTTGAAAGTGTTTTGGATTGAGCACTGCAGTGTGTAACTGGTTCAAACTCAGTCAGATTGTATGAGCCCTGTGTGTCACATGGTGACATCATTGATTTGACATGATATTTGTACATGTTTGAATGAAGTGAAAGATCTGATGTTCTGCTGCTTGTGTGTGTGGCAGCATGAATTGTGTGTAGCGTTTGGACGAAATGAGCCGTGTTTTGAAGATTGTGCTTAAGCAATTGTAAAAATATGTTTTAGATTATGTAACAAAAGGAATGCTAAAAAGTCAATAATTAACATTTATTAAATAAATTACTTGTTGACAAACGTGATTCAATTTTTATGCTAATAAAACAATAAAAAAAAACACAAAGATACAAACTGATTTTACTGCTTGTTAGATGGTGATAGCCCCTAGATGGAGGATTTAGGCTTCATGTGGGCTTCATGCTTAACCTCTGGGTGGGTGGGTTGGTGCTAACTAACATAAAGACTCCAAACAGGTAGTTTATTAAACAACAATAATAAATAATAATAAACAATAATAATAAACATAAAGTTTATTAAATCACAGGACATAAACAAATAAACAAAACACTGTACAAAAGGAAAGAAAACACAATAATATATACACTATTTACAAGTAGGTTTGAGTAACAGTCACAAGGCTGGAACTCCATACACATCTACACACGCTGACTTTAACTACATGGGTGGCTAGTAGTGAGTACAGGTGAGACCTCCTTCTGAATGGCTGCCCCCCAGCCTACACCAAACCCAATCCCGGGGTACATAACTAACAGACACACACACAGACACACACACAGACACACACACACACACACGCACACACACACGCACACACATACACACACACACACACACACACACACACACACACACACACACACACACACACACACACACACAGTCATACTGTGCAGTAACATACACCTGGTTGCAGCCCATGGCTTTATCGGTGAGTATAAGCAAATATTAAATACAAAGATCATGATTCCTCTAGCATACTTCCCTTCCTTTACAGCACCTGCACGAGAGGAGAGTGGAACCCCCTATATTGGTGGATCCGTCCGACTAGGATAAGAAGACCCACAGCTCTTGCCGACATCCCCTCAAGGACCAGTGGTGGACAGTAACTGAGTAAATGTAGTTTATTACTGTACATAAGTAGTTTTTTCGTTTATCTGTACTTTACTGAAGTTTTTCCATTTTGGGCGACTTTTTACTTTTACTCCACTACATTTTGAGAAATCTGTCATTCCTTTTGGTTTTTCTGTGTATAAAAATGTAACATGTCAAAACAAAAGAAGTGAAAAGCATCATACCGACCCAGTGCAGCACACGGTTCAACGTCAGTGCAGCAGTGTAAAAATTTGGGAGCAGGTACGTCACCTAAATGATGAACTAACCTAACTTTGTGTAAATAGACCACAATATAGAAATATGTACACATATGCAGTCGTGACTGGCATGTTCCTTTTTTTCTGAATTCATACAAACACTTTCATTTTATAGTAAATTAGTTTAGGTTAGATTATGTTTATG